>NW_024584047.1:8369-21659 GCF_018398535.1 Haplochromis burtoni
TAGTGATCCCCTCAAACACACACTGGAACTTCTGCTTCAGTGCAGATTTAAGGTTACGCTGACAAACTGCAGCATGAAGTTCTGAATAACAGTAATAAAAATACAATCAGTTTGACAATCAATAATCAGTTTGTGTTTTACTAAAATTTCTGTCCCCCTAAATGACTGAACATATCTTGGATTGTCTCTAGAAACATTAGTTCTCATTCAGAATCTCAACAATTTATTAAGTGCACATGCAGAATAATTCAACAGATGTTAGTCTTTAGCAACAATACTAAACATTTTATTCATCCACCAGCTTAAATCTTTACATAAATCCTCTTACTGTTCTGCAGACGGTGAGCCAGCTCCTCCTGCTTCATTCTCCTCAGGAAGCCCAGTGTGATCTTCACAAATGCCTCTCTGCTTCTGCTCTGTTCATCATCCTCCCTCTGACTCTCTAAGCATTCTGGGTAATCTGGACTCAGAGCCTTCTGGATCTTCTTCAGCTCGTTCTTCACAAAAGTGATGATGTTGTCCTCCAGCAGCTGGAACAGAATACTTTATGAATGAGCCAATCAGACTGAAATCATGGAGCCAAACATCAGACCCATGTTGGACACACTGACAATTCACTGGTCTACAAAGAGCATGGAGATGACTGTGAACAGAACAGATGTAACAGTAGTTGTTGTACATGGACAGACCATAAATATGGAGTCCAGGTGTGTTTGATGCTGCTGGGCAGACTGACCACTGGGAACCTCTGAGCTCTGCTGGTCCACTCTGTGGAGGAACCATGAAGAATTTTAATGAAAAGGTCAAGATCCTCTCAGAGAGATTTTAAGAAGCACAGTAACTCCCATATGACTCCCTGTTGTTACAGGTTCTTCCAAAAACAAACAAACCAAATAAAACATTGTGGAATTAATAAGGCCAGTTTTGTTATTTGAAATGAGCAGGCTAAAAACTAGACAGTCTTCTTTGCTGTTCAGATTATTGCATTTGTATTTCACACAGTGGAACAAACGTCCTTTCAGTGTTAGGTTAGATCAACTCAGTCAGTTCAATGTTTCATAAACATTTTAAAATCTGCCTCTGCACACTTTGTTATAACATCTTGTTCATGTATTTTAATCTTTTCTTCTGTATTATTGTCCTTTGTTTTGTTTTGTTGTTTTTCCTCTCCAATTTATTTATTTTTTTTAAACTTATTTTTCTATTTTCTTGGAAATTTGTAAAAGTTAAAACCATTTAATATCATAATTGTACTGCAATCAATTCATTTCAATTTCTGATGATTTAAAGCAGAAAAAATGGAAAATCTTAATTTGTATTTGATGTAGCTGAGTCTGAGTTAATTCATATATGAGCAGGTCATATATGAGCAGATCAAGATCTGGCAGGAAAAGTCAGTACTTCAGTAGTCCAGCCTGGAAATAATAAATGCATGAACTAGTTTTTCAGCGTCACTCTGAGACAGGATATTTCTAATTTGAAGGACATATCCTGGTCAAAAATGACTCCAAGGTTCCTCACAGTGTTACTGGAGGCCAAGGTAATGCCATCCAGAGTAAGAATCTGGTTAGATACCATATTTCTAAGATTTTCAGGGCCGAGTACAATAACCTCAGTTTTATCTGAATTAAGAAGCAGAAAGTTAGCGGCCATCCAGGTCTTTATGTCTTTAAGACATTCCTGCAGTTTAACTAATTGGTGTGTGTTATCTGGCTTCATGGACAGATAGAGCTGGGTGTCATCTGCATAGCAGTGAAAATGTATGCTATGTCTTCTAATGATACTGCCTAAGGGAAGCATGTATAATGTAAACAGAATTGGTCCTAGCACTGAACCCTGTGGAACTCCATAATTAACCTCAGTGTGTGAAGAGGACTCTCCATTTACATGCACAAACTGGAGTCTATTAGATAGATATGATACAAACCACTGCAGGCAGTACCTGTAATACCTACAGCATGTTCTAATCGCTCTAATAGGATATTATGGTCGACAGTATCGAACGCTGCACTGAGGTCTAGCAGGACAAGCACAGAGATGAGTCCACTGTCAGAGGCCATAAGAAGATCATTTGTAACCTTCACTAAAGCTGTTTCTGTGCTGTGATGAGCTCTGAAACCTGACTGAAACTCTTCAAACAAGCAATTCCTCTGCAGATGACAGCAGTTTGCAGGTATTTCATCCTGCACCAACAGTTTGAGTTTGTATTTTTTTACCAAGCTTTTACAAGACTGTAAACTAAGGTCCGAGTGAGCCGACATGACTGGAAATATTCAACAACAACAACAACAACAATGTTGCTTTTTCTTGCTGGTTTACTTTCACTGCTGATAGGTTCAGTCAGAGACTTTATACGAGAAGCTAGAAGGAAGCTTGGTCAGTGTAACACTGGTGAGCTTTTATTATATTCACGCTGACATATTAAATATTATTGACTCCAGCTGTGTCCATAAGACCAGTGAAAATATATTCAATCAATAACACCACCACACTTTCAATGTTGTTAGTGGTTTTATCTTGTTTTCATCCATTATTTTAGAAGTTAATACCGACAGCTCAGTAAATTTATATTCTTACATGTTTTTATTTGATTTTACAAAGTTAGAAAAGCTTTTTTAGGTTGAGCTTGATGTTCCTTTCAAATAAAATAATAATTCTCAATGTTACATTTATAAGCTGTATTCCTCACAGAGAAGAATACAGCTTATTAATGTAACACTGGTACTGTACTCAGTATCAGCAGATACACACAGCCAAGGCATCGTTGGTACTGGATCAGCAGCAGAAACAAAGCTGGACAACATTGTTCTCAATTATAAATAAAAGGTATGTTTTTAAACCGCTGACTACAATGAATACAGACTGATGTTCCTCTAAGAAATGTTGGTTATGTTCACATATACTGATGGTATCAGTGTGAAAAGATACTTCTGTGCCCATTAAATATGAAGTTGCTCAAAATATGTCATTAGCAGTACAGCAGGATGGGACTATTAAGGACAACAAAGTGTCCTTCATTTTTTAAACTGTTTTCATTTCATGAATTTTCATCTTAAAATTTTGAGTTTTCTATTTTAAGTTAAAGATTTTGAATTATGTGTTCTCCCACAGAAAAGAACCTACAGAGATTGTCCTCACAGTCAGGAAACAGCCGAATTGGAGACGTGTTTTCTCCTCTGAAGAGGATCCAGACCTTCCTCAGAAATATCAGGGGACAGGATCATCTTAAAGCTCTGACTGCTCTCCATGGACAAGACAATGACTAACAGGAAGCTCATTGTGACTTTTGCTGTCAGGAAGGAGAGACAAGCAAAGTTCCTGTGCAGACTTCTCATCACAGAGAGCAGGATGAAGGTTACACTTCTTTGATCCTTCCTCTTTTAATGTTATGTAATAATTTACGAATGTATGTTAACTGATAGCAGACATCATCGTTGCCCTCAGACTGACCCCTGTGGTCAACGATGATGTCATCATCATTCAGCTTTATACTCATCCTTCTTCATGAACTGCTGTCTGTTAGATTTACACATTATTTATTTCATATTTAATATTTATAATTGTGTCAAAAACTGTTTTAAACAAAGAATTTCTTATTGTTCCTGAAATTTCTTCTCCCATCTGTGTCCAAATCCACACTGACTGTCATACTTTCTATTTTTGATCCACGATAAGTGGATGGATGGATAGAGTGCTGGAGCCTATCCCAGCTGTCAGAGGGTGAGAGGCAGGGTACACCCTGGACAGGTCGCCAGTCTGTCGCAGGGCCAACACACAGGGACAGAGAACCATTCGCACTCACATTCACACCTATGGGCAATTTGAATTAATCAATCCCCACAAACTGCATGTCTTTGGATGGTGGGAGGAAGCCAGAGGGAACCCACGCAAACAGTTTCACAGTAAAAACCTTTTTTTCTTTTCTTTTTTTTTTCACAAGAATTTAATAATCCATTTGACATCCAGACGTACTTTGTATTTTTTACTACATTGTTTAACTGGAACATTTGTTATTAACAAATGTCTCAACAAATTTAGTATTTAATGACATTTTCTTCTTCTTCTTCTTCTTCTTTTTAAACTGGCTCCCAGTGCTGTTTCAGTAAATCAATTTTCAACCCACTGAGATATGGATGTGCTAGAACTCAGTCATATCTTTATCCAGGAGAATGTTTTGCATTTTGTTTGTTTGCTTTTTAACTGCTGAGAGTTGGTCAGTGATGTAATTCATTGGTGACAATCTCACTCATTGTTCTGTAGAATATTGGTCAATATATTATCATCACTGTTACACTATGAGAAATAATGGTTTGGTGATTTTAAGATCTTTGATGGCTCCAGAGATGCAGTTTAGAGACCAGAAACAGCACAAATTCTATTCAAAGCAAAAAATAAAGAACGGCCAGGTAATATTCAGAGTATTTTTTTTTTTTTGAAAGAAGGAACTTATAATTTAAAGGGTTTTTGTCATTTCAAAACAGGGAAGGTACGCACTACAAGAAGAAGCTTTTGTGTTTCTGTGCATGGAGTGAAACTGTGGAATTGTCTGAATGTAGAATTAAAAAGCAATGTTCAAACATAAAACAGTTCAAAAAGAGTTATAAAAATATGATCTTCTCAAAATAAGGGAGAGGGAAAATGTTGAAATTAAGTGAATGTCTCTATTTAAAGAAATTCATGATGTGATATTATAGTATATCAGAAATCTGTTCACTATTTTTATCACAGATTATATCAGTAAGGAAGCTGACTAAATATTAACTGATAACTTATGACAAAGGGGTGGGATTAAATAAGTGTGTGTACTTCTTCCCACTCTCTTTCAACATGTAAATGAATCAAAACGGTAGTAACATTGAAATGTATTGACTTTTGTATAGTATTTTTTTCTCTCTTATTTTCTTTACTAATGTACCTGTATATTGTTTACATGTTTGAAATAAATAAACAAACAAACATAAAGCAGTTCATTTAAATCAGACATCAAACTGACATCAGAGAGTTCATGTTACTAACAGCTCACCTCTCTGCAGCAGACAGAGGCTGGACTTTAAAATCAATGACTGCCTTCTTAGACACATCACTCTTTAAGGACACACAGCTGGGTTCAGGTTCAGATTTAGGTTTAGGTTTTCTTCTTCTACGTTTTCTCCTGTGAATAATGATGGAGCAGTGATGTGAGTGCTGAGCTGTGACATGGAGAAGAGTCATGGACAGTTAGAGATGGTCACCTCTGAGCTTTGGTCTGGCTCTCATGTTCCCCACACAGAGTGCTTTTAGAGGGAGGGGCTCCCTCCTCTCTGTCCTCACACTGATCCATGCTGCTCAGCTCACACACACTTTCTACCTGCAGAGGAAACACAAATCATTCATGTGAACATCAACTGAAATCCTCCTTTCATCATGTGTGCTGTCCAAATATCAGCTGCTTCTTTCCTGCTTCATCTCAGTGTCAGCTGGATGCAGTCAGACAGCAGTGTGAGGCAGAGGAAGCTGCCATCAGCTGCTCTGCTATCAGTCCACTAGCTGGAGCCATGAAGCACACACGATGCATTCACTGACACACACTGATTATTCCTGCTGAGTGTGCAGAGACAGACACTGATTTACTGTTAATAAGGAAAATAACAAGTAATATTTTGTCTCTGTTCAGGAATAATGTGGACAGCAAACAAAAGGAAGGTGGAGGCAAATTTTAACAATAAGATGAGTTTGATATAATTTCACCTGGTGGTTTCTATGTAGCTTTAATTTAAACTGGACGAAAACTTTAGGAGTTACAGCTCTATTTTGACTACCACATCTCCTTCCCCCAAAAATTAGTTAAGACACCAAGATTTTTTTCATTTTTTTTTTACTCATTTCACATTTAGAAATGAGTATATCAGATGGAGAACTGAATCACTGTTAAATATATATATGTAAACATGAAACAATCTTTTAAAAACCTCCACTACATCATAAATCATCTTTCAGTAGATGGTTTTAAAGTATCTGAGTAAAAAGGAGTACTATGATGGTTGAAAGAAACTCTCATGCTGTCATGTTTAACTAGAATTTACATCCAAAATACTATTGTTCTACAACAGGGGTTGGAAACCCTAGGCACGCATGCCACAGTTGGCACGCGAAGGGTTAACTGATGGCACGGCCATAGCTGGACTGGCCATCATTTGCTCGGTGGCCCGATGATTTTTGTTATTTTTTTTATTTATTTATTTTTTATTTTGTAACAGTATAAACAATGAAAGGTGGTGGATTGGCCAGATGCTGGTGGCATCGCAGAGCTTCCACAGATTCAGTAAAATTAACAAGTGGTGGAGGCCAGCAGGTGGATGAGGGAGATCGGAGGCAGGAGGAGCAGAGACCCGAGGCGGTGAACTGAACTTCAGGTAAGAAGTTATAACCTGCAGTCTATCTGGGTCAGATATGAACCAAGTTTAGGTGGAGTTTATTTTCGTTGTGCTGACTTTTTGCAACAATAACTCGTACTGCGTACTAGCTAGCATGACAGAGTTCCTATACAGCTGGGTGGGTGCTTTGATGTTACTGATGTTTAACTTTATTTCATTCATAAGGTTAGTTAGTAGAGTTGCCAACCGTCCCGTAAAAAGACGGAATCCTCCCGCATTCAGAGAAATTATTACGCGTTTCGTGTTGAGCTGAGAGGGGACGCAGTTTGTCCCAGACTTCAGCTACAATGAAAAAGACACAAAGCTGGAGTTATTCTTTGTCTTTGCTGCACAGCTGCCTCTTCTACTCTCATTCTCTCCCCTCCCTCCCCTGTTGCTACCTTAACCTCCTAAGACCTGAATTCTTCCATGACATGCATTTTTAATTTCTCTTTGATATTTGGGCATATTGGGGCCCGATGAATGTAAAAACAAAGAATTACCAGATATTTTTTTTACCTTATTTTTGTTTTTATGAAAAATCAGAGCCACATATGAGGATATTCGTTTAAAGTTTTGATAGAACAGTAGCAGTATAATGTCCTCGTAAGTGGATATCAGGCCCTTGTAGAGCAAAATTGGGTATTTTGGTCTAAATAACCCAAAATGTGATGTCCACATATGTGGACGCCAGGTCCTAGGAGGTTAATCATGAAACTGATCAATGATCAGCTGATCGGCTTTTCTCTCTTGTTTGTTTATCGCCCACTTTGTGCCAGAAAGAGGAAACCAGCGGATGTCGCGCTAAACAACAGCAGCACGTTTAAGCTTGATCAGCTGTTGTTAGAATTTATTTAATATTAATTTCTAGTATCAGCTGATGTTTGCTGGAGCCACAGCTGTAAAGCTGCTGGTCATGATGTCGGTTTGGATATGTGGTGAGAGGGAAACATGAAGATGAAACCAGGAGATGTCCTTACTGGATCATCAGAGCTGTGATGGAGAAACAGGTTTACCTTTTAGGTGACATGAATGAGTTGAAGGGAAGTTATGAACTGTTTCTGAGAGACAAATAACACCAGGATCCTTTTCTAAGTAGCTGACAGCTGGTAACTGTGCAGGGGCGGGTCTAGCAAAGTGTTGCCAGGGGGGCAGGTAGGGCATTAACAGGGAAAGGGGGGCACAAAGAAATACTTTCTTATTTTCATTTAAAATGTCTGGCTGTTATTAAATAATTATCTGAAGCTTACAACCAAAGTTTTTATCATGATAAAATGTATAGAAATCATACATATACCAACAAGACTGTACATCACTGTCACAACAGCGTTTGTTTTCATTCAAAGGCTTTATGGCTTTAATACCTGGTGGGCCGGTCTCTAGTCAAAATGCCCGGGCTGTTTTTTTGTCCCAGTCCAGCCCTGGGCACGACACACAGTGAATTAATCTGAGAAGGTGCATCAAAAAATAAATGGCGCCAGCGGTGCACATCGCAAATCAGCTCGCATAGACACATTAGTTGTGCCTCTTCTTAATGACGGTATCTTAACTAACAACCCCAACTACCAGATTCAACTTGTAATTGGCTAAAAATAACTTAGCCTACTGGTGAGAGGGACGTTGTTAGCTTTCCACATTCCGACACTTCAAAAGCTTCAGGAGCTGTCCGCTCAGCACAGCATCAGCACCACGGAGATACACGGATACATCCGTAGACTCGAGACACAATGCATTTTTGGGACTTTCAGGCAACTATGGAACTGCTCAGCAACATAGGACCCATAGCTAATAAATAGTAATATGACAAAAAATAAACTGTGTGGCATGTATTGTGAGATTTGGATTTTGACGCATTTTTATGTGACAGAGACACAGGTCTCCGAGTGTCCAGCATTCAGAGGCTACCTGAGGACTCATGTGAGAGAAAATCTGCTCACACAGACATGTAGAGCCAAACACTGTCAATAAGGCCTCTGCAATGTTCTGAAGACAGTTAAACCTGTCAGGTAGTGACGTCCAGCAGGTGAACATGCAGCTCCATGAACACGCACAGCTGTGGATTCCAGCTGCTTCGATGTTGCATTAACTGGCATTAACTCAGCCAGTTAATGTGAGACAAATCCAGCTGCTCATTAAAGATTTCTGGTTTGATCAGAAAATAAAACATTGGTCCAAACACTCCTGAGTGGGAGACCAGAGATCACATTAACATGTGTGTCTCTGTATTAACAAACATGCCATATTGGCCCAGTTTATTTTTCTTATCATTGTTGTGAGGAGACCATAAATAGCATTTGTATTTTCTGTTGTACAGTTCATTTGCTGTTATGGATAAAAAGTCTTTTTTTGTTTCAAAATAGCTGATAAGTATTCGCTGATTGCTGCAAACATCTGCAAACAAATATAATTCTATATAGTGTGTAACTGTTAATATAGAGCTTTATTAAATTTATTGCTAATGCAATCATATGGCACACTGACCTCTGAGGAAATTTTAGATGGCACTCGCCATCAGAAAGGTTGCTGACCCCTGTTCTACAAGAACTATTTTTACTTTGACTCTAACAAAGCTTTTGTTTTTAAATAACTTATTTCATTGATATAATAGTATTTTAACGGCTTCCTTAAATATACAATATTTTCTCAAAGTTGCACACACAAGACCTTGAAGTTGGGCCTTATCAAACAATCAGACTCCCCATCATGAAAAAGGCTCCGACTGGAAGGCTCAGGCTGCAGCTGAAGATGTTACTGAGATTTTATCACAGAGAGACAGCACTACAATCTTAAACTGAAATCTGTGGGAGATTTCCCTGAAAGTAAAGATGGCTGTAAAAGAAGAACTCCCAGAAAACTTTAAAACTTACTGTGTGGCAGCCAGCAGATTGTTGAAGTATTTTAAATCAGTGTTTTTCCATACAATCAGTTTTTAGTACCATTAAAATTAATGTAAATTTAGGTCATGCTTCAGAAAGCTGCCCAAATAAGCACTCAGAGGGGTTTTAAGATGGCTGCCAAGCTGCTGGACTTCCTTCTAAAAGGACTTTGGTTTGAGCTAGTGAGGTTCAAACTGTTGGCAGCTTTTTCATGAGCACGTCGCATCAATGACAACTTTCCACTGGTGTTATTCCCACTATTACGGCACACTGTCAGAATGCAGTGAGAGGGTTATTTAAGGGAACAGGAAGTTACATCATATGTCTCATATGTCACATTAATTATTATCAGCATCAATGACACAATCTATTGAGCTCAATACGGCTCCGTTTTTATGTCTCTGTGCAGTTTTGGAGACAAATCTTGAACTGTGACTTCATGTGTGAGCTGTCAGTATCAGCAGTCTGACTCTGTGTGTTTAAACAGTTTGAATGCTGTGATTTCAAAGTTTCCCGATAAAATGAAAAACTGAAATGATAAAGGAAAAGTGCCAGATGAAGAAATGTTGCTGGACAGATGACACTGAGCTGGAAATTAAAACTGCAAGTGTAGTTGTTTAGCTGTGAGGGACTAACTACAGCGGGATTGCAGTGAATCCCTCAAAGTCTCCATAAATCCATCTACAGGATCATTGGAGACTGAAAGCAGCACTCAGAGGCAATCAGCAGGGGCGCTCACTGAGTCCTGTTACATACTTTCCATGAATTCTGGAGAATATTTAACAGACAAACATGAACTCTGATCCTTCATAAAACAACTTCAGAGTCTAACTGGAGTCCAGCGTCTGAAGCAGGTTCTCACATCAGGACTCCAGTTCTTCTAGTTTGACTGTGAGTCTGTTCAGAGTCCACATGAATACTGAATGTGAATAAACATCACAACACAGGCACACGTCCTCTGTTAAAGAGGATCAAACAGTGGCAGATTTGTGAGGAACATTTCATGATGTTGGTACTGACCTGAAGCACAGTCTGATGAAGACGCCCACACAGAGTGTTAGTCTTTATCCAACACCAGACGTCAGAGATTAAACCAGTCTTCGTGTGTTCTCCGCAGAAACACGCTAACCAACAAAGAGCAGCTGCTCTGTGATGAAGAGGAAACCTCAGAGACTGGAATGAATCAAAGTTGCACTTACTCAGCTTCTTACCATCAACTTCTTCAGTCTGCAGCTCTCTGCTGTCTGGACCAGGTCTGTGTAGAAACAGAGAAAATCCTCTGCTTCTTCTCCCTCAGTCTGAAGTGAGTCTGAAGTTGCAGCTCACAGGACAAAGATCAGCTACCACACTCTAATATAACACCCACACTGTATGTAGCATTTCGCTAATAATTGTCTAGAGTAGATGTGGGTGTCTCTGTAAGCTTAAACAGTTTAAAACAGCCATTAAACAGTAAATCATAAAAGAGTCTTAAGCTGCAGCTCTCAGGTCAAAGCTCAGCTGCTCCACCTTGATATCAGTTTATAGTTTTAATAAATCATTACCCTGAAACAAAAGTTAATCATTATCTTTTCCCTCTGAATGCATTTCACTTGGCCTTGACGTGTTCTGACTGAGCTGAATGTTTTAAGATGTTTCAAATGTTGCAAATAACAGAAGTTGTGAATTTGGAGTGTTTTGGTTATATCATTGATTTGGTTTTTGTTTTTTCCATGTAGATGAATGAAGACAGGGTGTGACTCCTATCCTATCTCCTTTTTATAACGTCCTCTCCTCGAAGGAAACATCACGGAGGTTGAGCAAAGATGGGCAGGAGAATTGATAAAAAGACTTTGTAAAACAGAAAAGTTTTGGACTGAGAATCCAAACAGTCTCACACTAGTCTCACCTTAACGATGTGATGCAGAATGTCCTCCATGTTGAAACTACAACATGTGCGTCTTCATTCAGCACATGTTGTAACCCTGCTGATCTCTGCAGCTCATTCAAAGGAGAGCAGCCTGGGAAACATCAGCTTTGAGTTAGAAAGACACCACACCAACAGGGGGCGCTGTTTCCCCCATTGCACTGACATTTGTGGCTGTAATAGCACAGAAAGCCTGTTCCACATGTATGCCTGAATACAAACAAACAGATGTTAGAAGGCTTTGATTTTTATTTGAGTGGACAATCAAACAATAGACAGCAGGGGTTTGGAAGAGAACTGAACATCTAATCTGATCATTGTTAGAGCAGCATTCAGGATCTCCACGTATTAACACACTGTTTCTGCTCCCGCTGATTCTGATTCTTCATCCGATGGAAGACAAAACACTGCTCAGTCGACCCTTTCACACTTTATTCTCTCGCAAAGTTACTTCTGGAAGGGAGATGCGTCCTGCATGGTGACACACCCCTAACAGTTTTTATTCCCAGCTCTCTCATTCTAGTCTAAACAACAGTGTCCCAGTAACTTTCCACTAGAAGATGCTCCCTGTTATCTACTTTCTCCCAGGCAAGCGAGAGTCTACAGCCTTCTAGCCCCCAAGGACACGTAGCCTGATGCCTTTATTTTCAGGGCCGTGTCCACTTAATACTACAATATATGGTTACGTGGCATTTTAGTTCATATAAAGCAGAGAATTGAAGCACTTCAAATAATTTCATCTCAACAAGAGTCAGCTGTTTAAAGAAGAACAGATGATGAAAGGAGCAGACAGGGTTCAGGACGCACGCTGAAGTCATGTGCCCACCAGCTGCCGGGGTGTTCACCAACATCTTCAATCTGTCTCTGCAGCAGGCTGCTGTCCCAGCATGCCTCACATCAACTACCATCATTCCTGTGCCCAAAAGACAGTCAATAAAATGTCTGAATGACTGTCGCCCGGTCGCTCTGACACCAATGACCATGAAGTGTTTGAGAGACTCTTTCTTTCACACACCAACATCCCTGCTGACCTGGACAGCCTACAGTTTACTGCAGGAACAGATCAACAGAGGATGCAGTCTCAATCGCACTTCACACCAGCCTGACTCATCTGGAGCATCGCAATACATATGTTAGGATGCTATTTGTAGACTTCAGCTCGCCATTTAACACCATTGTGCCACACAAACTTGTAAACGAGCTGAATGACCTGGGACTAACCACCACACTCTGCTCATGGATCTTGGATTTCCTCACAAACAGGCCACAGAAGGTCAGGGTGGGCAGCCTTACATCATCTGCTATCACCATGAACACAGGAGTACCGCAGGGCTGCTCCTGTTTTACTTTGAAGGTTCTTGTTCCTGTCTGATGTCAGTGTTCCGGCTTTGCTCTCCCTGTCTCGTTAGGTCTTATTTCTCCCAGCTGTGTCCCCCTTCTGTCTCTAATTCCTTGATGACTCCCTCAGTGTATTTAAGCCCAGTGTGTCTTTGTGTCAGCGTCGCGTCGTTAACGTCTGTTCACCCTCACTTGCTGTGTGTTCATGATTTCCAGTCCTCCTGCATCTCAGTTTAGAGTTTTGTTTGCTTTTGTGAGTTTTATTTTATCTTGATGTTTTGTTCCAGCAATAAAGCTGCATTTTCAGTTGAAACCTCGTTTCCTAAGAATCCTGCATTTTGGGTCCACCACTCCTGCCTGCCTGCCACTAGTGATGGTGAGATGAAGCCTCTTGATGAACTGAAGCTTCCCATCCAACTGGTCGACTCATGTTCCTTGCCCATTTTATTTCGAATCTGGCGCGAACCGGTGAACCAGTCCCTGAATCAGTCACGTGGTACGGACTGCCCGCGAGGCCTCGAACGTCACTGCATACGTAATCAAAGCAAGCCTCGATACGCGCTTCAGAAAAACGCCCCCGCGATTACCCGACGCACGATTCGAAGCTTCGACACACAGGACACATCACTATGCACACATTCCCATGAATGAGGTCATTTGCCAAAATGTTTAGATGGGAGGATTCTTTTAAAATTTTTTTTTTTTTTTTTTTTCATTTACTGCATTTTTTGGGTTTGCAGTCGTGTGTGAATAGAGTGAAAAGAGCTGGACTGAGAAC
>NW_024584047.1:22880-24100 GCF_018398535.1 Haplochromis burtoni
CACATATTGAGAAACAGCCTCAGAGTCAGTTTGTGCCAGTATTCATTTGTTTTGGTTGTCAGTGATTTATCAACTAGTAAAAAGCTGCCGCACCAGACAAACCAGTGTTCCACGTTAACTGGTTTTTATTCATGTTTTTCACTCTCTGTGTTCCAGATGTTGGCTCTGCAGATTCCTCATTTTTATTGAACGTTTGTCTCTGTTTGTCAGTGTTTCTGATATTTGATTAAAGACCTTGGCAAAAAAAGCTTTCCAGTTTGTGCCAGTGCAAATGCAGACACACATCATTATGTTCTTCAGACCACAATGATTTTAATTAACTCAGATTAACTGGTGATGGTCGCAGACAGTTGATGGATATTCTGAAAAATAAATCATCTTAAATAATCAATCTCAGGTGTTCTGGGCAATATCAAACGTCACCACTGTGTATTTGTAATGTTTTATTAATTCTGGGAATGAGAGTCATTTAGCAATTCACTACAGAGACCTCAAACAATAAATACACTTATCAGCTCTACATTCATTTTAGTCCAATGATTGTCTCAAAGAAACCTACTAGTGCACATCTCACACTGATCAATAAAGCACGTAGCATTAGATGAGTCAGATTGGATACAAGTTTAAGGAACCTGGATGAAATCATGTGTTTCTTGTAGGCTGACAGGTGAGCAGAGTGTATGCAGGTCAAATGAGGGTCTGTTGAGCTGATCGTTGGTGTCAGGAGGAAAATGTCAGCTTGTTATTAAGTTCTGGGTTATGTTACAGAGACACAAGACCAGGCAGAATTTTAATGAAAGTCGTTTCTTGAAAGGGGGGATTTAGACACAGACATAGTGAAACACTGAGGACAAGACAGACCATGTAATATACTACCAACAGACTCATAACTAAGAATACATAGAATAACCTAAACTAGACTTAAAGGCAACCTGTTAATAATACTAAAACTTAACATCCTTTAAATATACCTAAGAAATCACAAATACAACAATAAACTCTTAATGCTGGGTCACATGACCCAGGATGGTGACAAACATCTGGAGCCACATGTTGTATTTGGTACAGATTTGATGTCAGATGCATAAAACTGCTCTTCCTGACACAAACACTGAGGCACTGTCACTTCTCCTTAACATGAAAACATTATGAAGCTCTCTCTGAGTAGAGATGTCAGTGCTGATCAGTAATCAATAAGTAATTAGTGTTTATTAATAGTA
>NW_024584047.1:25787-26763 GCF_018398535.1 Haplochromis burtoni
ATTTGTCACCAACTGCATCACGTGCTACAACCCTGGTCTACATATCACCGTTGATGAACAGCTTTTCCCATCAAAGACTCGGTGCTGTTTCCTCCAGAATATTGCAAGTAAACCTGACAAGTTTGGGATCAAGTTTTGGGTGGCTTGCGACTCTGCTGGCAGCCAGCTGTGCCAGAGTATTACATATATGAGAGTGGCTTCTGTCTCTCTGTCTGGTGAGAGGTCAGGAGCTAGTCGGGGTTGCAAAAGAGCAGTTTGTCGCAGAACTGCTGCTGATGTGTCAAGACGATAAGCGAGCATCCGGCAGTGACAGGAAGTACCTGCCGTGAAGACGAAGACAATGTTCTTTTTAAACTTTGTTAAAAGTCGTTGTGGTTTTGATCTGACCTATGTATGAAATGGATCTGACTTTGAGGGGGCGTCATTAAATTTAAGCCCTGATGGTATAAAATATCTGTTTATGCTTTGATGAAGTCAGAGATCAGCCCTGTCTGCGAATGGAGCTGGTCTTCCCACGCGTGTATTTCATTAAAATCAATTGTTTGACCAAGCGCGACCTCACACAGAACTATTTTACACATCCAACCAGAACACAACCTGATCATTTCTACAGTTCACTAAGTTCAGCTTCACCTGAACATCAGCGATGAGGCTGCTCTGACTCCATCACAGCTCACAGCTGTTGGAATGAGTCAAACAATGAAGAAGGTTCAGAAGCAGCTGATGATTTTACAGAAACATGATGCAAACATGAAAATGGACATATGATTTTTTATTAACAGACACTGTTTATGCTTCACTCTGCATGACGTCATCAACACTGTGACACCAGGGGGCGCTCATCACCAGCCTGAGGAACTGTGATAATGGGGGGAGACGCAGTGTTGTGTGTACTACAGTCGGACAGAAGGAAAAACTTCTGAAAACATTTCCATCCTTCCCAAAAGTGTTTAAGTCAAATGTTAAAAACATATAA
>NW_024584048.1:0-1164 GCF_018398535.1 Haplochromis burtoni
CTCTGTTTGACAAATTATTTAGAGATTACTACATCTAGAACATTTTTTGGTTTTGCATCTTTTGTTGAATAGATGAATCTCAGGACATGAATCAAATATGACCAAATTAACGAGGGCTCATTTAGCTATGATGGAAGCATAAAATGTTGCTCATTAAGGTGTATGAAATTATCTGTGGGAGAGTCCCTCTTGCCACTTGTAATGTTGGGTTGTGTTCAATGGTTGAGAAGAGGCGGTAGAAACCTTAGCAGGATAGTAGGAAGGATACACGATCACACTAGTACTGGGAATTCCACAGCGTATCCTTTAACGCGTATTCTCTTCATCAACCATACAAGGCCCGGTTGAACAGCTGCTGCTTATCAAACATGACAAACAGTGTTCATACAACCCATAACTTTGAAAATGGTTTCTGGAGGAGTCCGTCTCTCTCCATGTATTTGCATGCAAGCATGTTGCTCCCATAAGTCAAAGGCTGTGTCCCAATTAACTCATTCACTGCCAGCCATTGGCAGTGAATGAGTGAAACCCATTGACTCATTCACTGCCATTGACGGCTATAGATGTCAATGGCAGTGAATGGTTGCTAGGCAACCTGAACAGCACGACAAAGGCTAGACTGTCCCATTTCACAAGCCTCTCACTTCTGCACTTCTCGTACTTATAGTACGCACCGTACATAGTACGCGTACTTCAAGCGTGCGGTCTCTTAATTGGGACACAGCCACAGAGAGGGCAGTGGCGCACACTAATGACATCATAAACCCTTGACTTATGTTACATTAACCCTTTAAGACCTACCATAGAACCTAGTCCGCCAGAGCTTATATTATATTTTTACATGCTGTAGTGCTATTTTTGGGAGCATTTCAAGTTGATATACATCAATACAACCATTATAGCCCAAATTTCAATAATATGTATGCATTACATGTATAGTAATTACATACATTGCAAAAAAGTTGTTGTGTGTCGATCCTCGTGTAGTATACATGGAGTAACAAAAAGTGATTAACACCTCATGACCAGCTCCCAAACATCAATCGTATGGTTGCAAGAAAATCAAACCTGTTTGAAATCCTTTCGCCCCTGGAGGCACAACTGGCAAGCTCATCCGAGTACGGAAGCGTAGAGCTGCCACCCAGGCAAAAGAAAAATAGAGCT
>NW_024584048.1:2388-3539 GCF_018398535.1 Haplochromis burtoni
TTTAACAAGTGAAAATAAAATAAAATAAACAATAAAAGGTGAATCAAATAGACCATTACGGCAAGGCTGGGATGGTCCATTTGGTAAAGTAAATCCGTTGGGCATCTTTCTTCGCCTATAGACAATAATTCTGATGGTAAAAGAGCCAAACGGGACAGGGGAAAACAAACAAACAAACAAACATACAAGGCCTGGTTGAACGGCTGCTGCTTATCAAACATGACAGACAGTGTTCATACAATCCGTAACATTGCAAAGGGTTTCTGGAGGAGATTAACATATAAAGCCGTCTCTCTCCATGTATTTGCATGCAAGTGTTGCTCCCATAAGTCACAGAGAGGGCAGTGACGCACACTAATGACATCATAAACCCTCGACTTATGTTACATTAAAGAGATACCACACCATTGTGACTGTTACATATTTCCCCCGGGTTAAACAAATGCTGTCCCCAGCCGAACACAGCAAAGGTACAATCCAGACTTCACCGGCCTCCATACATGGTTAGCAGGATAAGATGTTGAAACCAAAACAGGTAAATGCACAGTGCAATATTGACAAACTGGCATACATGACAGTATCCCACATGATGAATGTCCATTTGAACAAATGTTATAGAAAGAAAATAAACTTAGGATAGCCAGGACAATTACAGAATGAAATTCCCTCTTTGTCGTTGCTTTTTTCTTTTCCCCAAAAACTGCAACAGTCAGCATGAACATATTACCACAACATGAAAAAAATGCCAACATGACCACACGAAACACATCAAAAAGCAAATACAGTCACTTTAGGTCAACTCTGTCAGTATGAAAAGGGTTGGTCCACCTATTGACTGACCAGTCAGTGGTGACTCTAGGAACAGGTCTCGGTCTGAGGTTATAAGAACCTCCAACAGCACACCCATTGTCAGCAGGAGGTGAACTGTTAACCTCTGTCTCCAGAGCAATGTCAGCAGTCTCTTGTAAAGATTTCTGGTCCATGAAAAGCGGGACAGTGTCAGTACGGTCAAAGTCAGTCTCAGCATCGGTGTCGCTAGAGACAATGGGGGTTGTGTCAACAGCGTCACAGTCATTGTGGCCTGGGTCTGGAAGAGCAGGAGACAAGCTGCTGTCTGGGGGATTGAGATCCAAAGCTGCTGCAGCCTTTAG
>NW_024584048.1:3559-4792 GCF_018398535.1 Haplochromis burtoni
TGTGTGTGTGTTTATAAGTAGTTTTAAACCTTGTGATCCACAAAACAGCATAAGAGTAAAAGAGTAAAAGAAGAACTGACTGCGTTACAGCACCCACTGCTTGTTGAGAGTAAAAGCAATACGCGCTTTGACGTCTTTTATTAGGGGTCTGAAAACTCGCTAAATATAGCGACAAAGTCGCTAAGTTGGCAACACTGCGCTTGGGCCGCTCTGGCATGACCAGTTTCAAACTGATTGGTAAAAAAGTTACTGGAAACTCCACTGGCGGCATGTTATCTAATGTGTTAAACTAATTATTTTTTAAAAAGTAACGAGTCGAATTTTGCAAATGTAGCGGAGTAAAAGTACCGTTTCTTCTTCACAAATGTACTCAAGTAAAAGTAAAAAGTATCGTGCCAAAAAGGTACTTTAAAAGAATTTTTTTTTCAAAAACTTACTCAAGTAAATGTAATGGAGTAAATGTAACTCCTTACTACCCACCTCTGGCTACTGAGTCATCAAAAGGTTACTATAATTCTATCTGATATTAAGATCAGTTGAGTTTTATTTATATAGCTCCAGTTTACAACATTAGTTTTCTCGAGGCTCTTAAGAGTTTAGCAGCCAAAGCAATCTTTTCTGCATGATTATGTATTGGGGTTAAACTGCTCATAATTACAGTACAAGCTTAAGTTTATTCAGTGTAATTCAACACTGTGGATGATCAATCAACCATCATATAGCAGGAAGAAAATAGTTAACATTATATACAATAAAAATTTGTAAGTTCATACAAGAAGCCAACTGAGAGCCAAGTTATAATCTTTATCCTACCAGGGGTTTTCCACGTTGTCTTACACAACACAATGTCTACACAATGGTAGAAAAAAGTTACACTGGGTGCCGATATACTTTTGTGTTAGCGTTCAGCCTCTCAAGTCAACTGAAATGTTTTTGAAATGTTGGCTGTTCCCTATTGAAATATCTGAATTTGTTACTGTTGTATTAAATGTGAACATCACATTATTTGTGACCACACTGCAGCTACGAAGACCATAACTTGTCCTCAGTGTGTGAATATCATTTTAGTTCCTTCCTGCGTGAGGGTGGTGCTGTTTCTCCTGTTTTGTGTTTTCTGTTACGTAAGCTCTAGGTTGCAGCAGGCCATTGGATGCAGTGGCGTGTCTAGAAAATTTTTGTTGGGGGGGCCAGGTAGGGGCACAGATTTGGAGAAGGGTGGCAGATGTAATTGGC
>NW_024584048.1:6641-8048 GCF_018398535.1 Haplochromis burtoni
ATCTTATAACTCATAACTCTTATGTTAGCTCCCCTCAGTAGCATACTGTCTGAAATATTCGACGGCTGCAATAATTCTTTAAGTGTTATTTTTTCCTTGGGATTCTAATTTTACCGAAGTTTACTAAACTCAACAAACTTAATATTATTTACCGGGACATTTATTCTGTCCTCATTTTCTTTCACCGAAAAAGTGTTTCCTGCAGTGCCGTCTTTCGCGTTTGGCTCTCCTACCTTTGCTAACGTGATGCACATAGCGCAGAAGCCGATGCTGCATTCACTTACACTCTGATATCTGAGCTTCCCCGTGAAAACATAATCGGATATTTGATTGAATTTTATTGTTTTGCCTTTGGGGTGGCACCTGGGGTGGCCAGTCTGGTTGGGGGGGTGGCCTGTGCCCCCCCCAGGACACGCCACTGATTGGATGAAGACTGAAGGCACCTCCTCTCAACTGGGAATTGACTGGTTGAGCTCCACCTTCCTACAGAATATCAAACAGTGTGTGCTGTCACACAGAGAGAGCTGTGCTGTGCTAACAAGTGTTGTTGTGCCTACAAGAGGCAGATTAGAACCTTTATACATAATGCAATATTTTTGTGCAGCAATCTGGATAACTGTAGGTGTGGAAAACTTTTTTTCTTCATTTTAGTGAGAAAGTTAAGCCACCATTATTTCTTTGTGTTACATTTGTCACATTTGTATTAGTCACATGTTGTGTACAGATTTTCCCAAGACCGAACTGAAAGGTATCATCATAATCAAGGGTATTTCCTGAGCAACCTGGTTAGTGTTTATTTCTGAGCATACCTCACAGCTTTCTCCACTCAGCAGACACCATCTAATGGAGATAGATGGATGGATAGATGATAGTACTAAGGTCTTTATCCAGCTAATTGCCCTGAGATGACTTACGTTGTGCTTTAAATCAACAGAATTCAAAAATTACCACAGACTCACCTGATCACCATAAAGTTTTTTTTAAGTGGTTCTGTTAGTTATATGTACCAACAATCATTACAATAGGGACAGGGATCATCAACATAGGATATCATAGCTTGGTTATTGGGAGGCACTAAACAAGTTACAGCTTGGATTGAATTATTTTACCACTAACTGCAAAAATTGCAAATCTATTTGTATTTGTAAAGATTTGTAAGTTCACACAAAAAGGTGATTGAGAAAAAAAAATATCATCTTTTTTATACCACAGTTTAAACCTTGAAAAGAAAGACCAGCCCTGGAGACCATCTTCACTTCTATGAGCAACACAAATGGGGAGCCCCCGTAACTTTATATTAAAACCCTTTAAAGCCGGTCAGAGCGGGCATGCTCCGTTTTGTGTAACTATTTTTAAATCCCGGTAGCACTGCAACCACGTAAGCTAGCGCAATAAGTTTTTTTGCAT
>NW_024584048.1:9707-10955 GCF_018398535.1 Haplochromis burtoni
GACAGTTTGTTGTTTGAAGGACTGGTACCAGTAGGTCAAAGAGAGAACCCTGTTGTTGGAGCAACATAAAGAAATGCTGCACAGACATATGCAGCACATGGAGCAACTGAGTTTGTCTGTGAATAAATTAATGGGCAGATCTAGAAGTTTGAATAGCTTATCAGAATGTCCTTAAGAGCAGTTAATGCTAGTCAGTCTGGTTGTCTCTATAGTATAAGTGCTTTCTTAATGGGTCAATATACTGAATAATATATTAGTATCGAAGAGTATCGAAAAGCACAATCATGGAGAAGCTGCTTGAAACATTTAATTTTGCAAAAATTAAATGTTCACTCAAAACCCAAACATTATTCTAGAAGTTAGGATAGGGCAATGCTTTTTTCAGGCAGGCCACAAAATCAAGCAGCAGATCAGATGACCGATGTCGCCAATGCCTGTTCTGTTCTGCATGGATTTCCTTTTCCCCCATCTGTGACTTTCCAAATATGCACATGGAAGCACAGGTATGTCTCTGATCGATTCATACCACCAAATATAAGTTACTGCAGTTAATGCAGGACCACTGCAGTCCTGCAATAATTTTATATTTAACTCAAACATTTTTGACCGCACCTCATGTGCATCAGTTCCTCCAATCCCGGTTGCATTGCATTGTATAAATGTGTAGCAGTCATTATCAGATTCTAAATATTATGATACTCTTTGATGTTGTGCACAAATGCAAGGTTTCCCCTGGCAGATACATAGTTTTACTTCAATGTATATAAAAAAACCTAACCAAATTTTGAGTTTTTCATTTTATATGTAGACACAAGTGACTTTACACACACACACACACACACACACACACACACACACACACACACACACACACACACACACACACCACTAAAACACAAGTGAGGCAACACACAGCCATGCTTGAGAGTTTTATTATTGCATAGGAAGAAGAGTTTACAGATAAAAGATGTGCAAAGATGAGCAATACTTTTTAGGGAAAAACTACTTTTCCAGAGTTTAGGCTAGGGTTAAGAACTAGGGTTGGGATTGCCACTATTCATGACATAGACTTTTTATTTTGTTGCAAAATTTTTATGCTAGAGACAAAAGATGAAACAGAAATTGTAAAGCCAAATGAAGAATGTAAAACAAAAGCCACTGCACACCAAACAGTGTGTATTTTGACAGAAATTTCACATTTTCTTGACACAAACAGAAGGTCGACTTTTGCTGCATGCTATATCATCC
>NW_024584048.1:11096-13574 GCF_018398535.1 Haplochromis burtoni
GGTCGTCTTGGTCTCGTCTCGACTCGGTCTTGGTCTTGGTCTCGTCTCAACTTGGTCTTGGTCTTGGTCTTGTCTTGGTCTCGATACCCTCTGGTCTTGGTCTTGTCTTGGTCTCGGATTAGGCGGTCTTGACTACAAGTCTATCCATAACCAGGCCTTGTTCTAGATGAGAGAAATCGTGCATAGCACTGATTTTATTCACACCAAATAGACAAGCTTAGCCACTGTCCCAGCAGATGAGCTAACATTGATGCAAGCCCAGATCATATCTACTTCATTTGTTAAACTCACAGATACACTATTAAAGCTGCTTTAGCAACGCTACTGTTTCTGCATTCTCTACCTACCTCCAGCTCAGGCGTCTTTCATGCAGTTTTTGATTTAATCTATTATCATTGTTTGTTTCATTGTAAATACTCTCCCCGTTGTCGGCTTTACGTATATTCTATTAGCACAGCAGGAAGGATCTATTTCTGATTCATTCAGACATAGATAAATAGAAACAGGCTAAACAAAGTACCTCCTGTGCATCACTTCCTCCAATCCAAGTTTCTTGGTAGTCATGACTGGCAGTCACTATCAGGTGCTGAATCCCATGATACTCTGTGCTGCTGTGCACAGATGCAAGGTTGGCCCCCATGAACAAGCAGTTTTTCTTCAATAGAGATGAAAGCAGGGAGCAACATCTGGATTCAGTTACAGTAAAAGGATATGGATTAATCCATTTTGGATGACAATACAAATGGAATAAACCTACCTCTGCTTTAGCCCATGTCATGCGTCTTGGAACGTAGAGGAAACAGCGACCACTCAACAGAGTCCAACCACCAGGACAATCAGAGGACCTCTTGACCAGGTGACTTTTGGCTGGGGGAAATTATGACTTGTACACTTTTGTACACTTTTCCGAGAGAGATCAACATTTACACTCTGTAGCTTTAATTCACACCCAAATGTGGGTTTAAAGTGACCATTACAATAATAAAAGAGAGTATGAGAGAGTATAAAAAATGAACAAAACTGCAGAGCCCTTTAGGTTTGTGAAGAAGTCTAGGTGAACTGAAGAAGCCTCTTGGATGAGAGGTGAAATGTCTTCACAAACTTAAAGAAGTCCAGTTGCATTCTTTTTTCAACTTCTCTAAACTACCATGACCTGAACTGTTTTCAACTCAGCTCAGGATCTTTTAAATACAAACTGTATGTTTGGATTTTTGTCCATATCTCTATCAGCAATGCTGCACTCCGCCTTTACGAACATTTGTAAAAGGATGGCTCAATCTAAAGACCTCACTGATGTCAGGTATGATACAGTAATACGATGCCACCTTTGCAAGAAGCCAGTTCATTAAATCTCTTCCCTTATAGTTGCTCCCAAACAAATCAGCTGCAAGTGTTTACTCAACCAGAAAGTGGCAGAGCACATAATTACAGTGCTGAGGTGTATTAAAAATAAGATTTCACAAAACACTGCTGATTAAATAACATTAAGCTAATGTTTTGTTTTGTTTTTTTCTCGAGAAAACAAATACCAAGTTACATGAAACAATGAAAAGTTAACAAGAAAAAACAAATGTGTGAAAAATGTATTGTCATCAGAATCTAGGATCTAAAATGTGTGTAGCAGGGGAATGATTTCCTTGTGCCAATTTAAGACAGACATTAGTTGCCTTTATTTTATTTGTAGTCCATCATTGTAAATTTAAATGTTCCAGAATGGTAAGTGCTATTCACATTGATCTCAAAGCCAAGCCAGAGAGCCAAGGCAACTACACTAAATTATTTATCTTGTAGTCTGCGATCACAAGTGTTCAAACTTCTTTTCAGCTTGAAAGGTGAACTGCAGTAATTTACACTATTTAGTTTACACAGTTTTTTCATTTTTCTCATGAATTTGCCCTTCTTATGTTTGTTTTTCTCATTAATTTATGACACTAATCTAAATCTTATAATCTAAATATTATTTATTTATTCATGTATAACTTTCTTTCTTATTAACCCAATAAAGTGACTTAGAAATAACATGTTTTGATGTTAAATCATTAAGCCATTTGGCCACATGTAAATAGAAAACAAACAGGAAATAAATTTCAAATCATGTTATGCAACTGCAGATGATAATATAATTAGACAAAAACTTAAGGGGCACATTTTTGGAAACATGTTGCAGTATGCTTACTGACCTGTTTGATTAGTTCCACTCCCTCCTTCGGGGAGAACTGAAAAAAGGACACTTAATGAACTTTTTGCCGCCATTTACAAATAAAACTGTACTCACAATACTCACCAGCAGCATGGGTCAGAATCATCACAGCACAAACAAACACACACACAGGAAACATCTTCACGGTTATACAGATGATACAGCAAAGTTATAAAACTTCAGAAAGAGTGTGGCAGAGGGGATGCAGAATGACCGCTTCTTCTTTCTTAGTATCAGCCTGTAGCTACAAACTTTGAAGGGAAATCACATATATTATA
>NW_024584048.1:13599-22862 GCF_018398535.1 Haplochromis burtoni
AACAGGTTTTTATCTCATCATCTATCATAAAATGAGGAAGTGACACAGCCAAACACACAAAGAAAAAGCATTTTAAATGAAGCAAGATTGTAGCTTTGAATGTTTGATCGAGCTAGTTATTAATCAAAACCAATTTTTTTTTATTTTTTTTGTTGTTTGTTTGTTTTTATGGGACTTGTGGCATCCCCCTGCATTGTGGTGAATTTTTATGTATCTCTTTACCCTTTTTATGAATGCATTTATGGTGGAAATGGCATCTAGTAAGCAGCACGGTGGCACGGTGGTTAGCACTGTTGCCACACAGCAAGAAGGTCCTGAGTTCAATTCCACCATCAGGCCGGGGTCTTTCTGTGTGGAGTTTGCATGTTCTCCCCGTGTTTGCGTGGGTTCTCTCCGGGTACTCCGGCTTCCTCCCACCGTCCAAAGACATGCAGCTTGTGGGGATAGGTTAATTGGATAATCCAAATTGCCACTAGGTGTGAATGTGAGTGCGAATGGTTGTCTGTCCCTGTGTGTTAGCCCTGCGACAGACTGGCGACCTGTCCAGGGTGTACCCTGCCTCTCGCCCTATGACAGCTGGGATAGGCTCCAGCGCCCCCCGCGACCCTGAAAAGGATAAGCGGAAGCGAATGGATGGATGGATAATAACAAAATGTGATGATTAACAGAGTACTCTTTGGTCTTTTCATGTTATTGGCAAACTTATGCACTTGATATTTATAGTAGATACTATTATATTAAATTGATGTGGGTATAAATTGGATATTGTTGTTCTGAAATAACAAAGATACAGTGCTAAACAATGGGTGCTTTAGGCCATTGATAGTTGTTTGCTAGGAAACATGATGGGATCATAATATTTGGTCAATATAAGAACGCTTAATAGCCAAGCATGCTGATGTAGGTGAAGATCTAAAAGACAATGTCCTAAAATTGCAACCAAAAGGGACCCAAAATAAAAATAAAAACAACAACTTTATTAAGGCTGATGAGACAGCCCTGGAATGCAAAACCAATTAAAGGAAAAGGAAACTCAGTCCACAATGGTAATATATGTGGACAGCGTGACGCTTTTGTACTGCATTCAAATAATTATCTACATCCGATTGCCTCGAGGCCTTATGACATCCTCGACACTATGCAGATGAACATATAAAAGTGATGAACACCTCTTTCGTCGAATTTTGAGTGTTTCAATCAACTTTGTTACATCTGTGGTGTTCCCGCCGTCAAAAGTAACTGCCATAGATAATGAATAGAACACCCCAGACCCTCTTTGGCCTCTGACCCACTGCATGTCCCACTCAATGACCACTGAACGACCCATTGACCCACCCACTGAACTGAATTCGGTAATGAAAAATGTTTCTTATGTTAATTTAAGAGCACTAAAGTAACCCCTTACTTTAGTGCTCTGGGGGTGAAAACAACCGTAGGGTTAAAAAGAAGCACCTAGCCGTGTAGTCCACCTTTAGAAATATTTTTAAGTAAGCGAATGAATCATTTTAAAGAGCCCACTGAATTTGAGCAAGGTACTGTAATAGTATGCCACCAAATATTTAAAATTAACATTAGTATTTTAACAGTTAAGATGTCTTTTAGCTGAATTCCTGCTTGTGTGAAGCCCTCACATAGAGTGTGAGCATGCTGTGGGCCTCCTGCACATGCACAATGGGCACCGTAAAGGTCCTTCTGTGCTTAGGTATCTTAAGTAAGGTTTACTTAGATTTTTTTTTTTTAATTCTGGGAACTAATTCGATTTTACAGTGTATACTTCATGCTGGTGCTGGGATGTGGGTCTATCTGCAGTGTCCTCATACAGTCTGCTTCCTTGGAGCCTGTTTGAAAGTGTGAATAAAAGAAAGCTAATGTTAAAGTCTACACTGTGAGTGGACATTGTGTTTTAAGTTTAACATATTTTGCATTTTGTTAATGTTTTGTGACTTGTACAGCTGTGTATACAGATACGTCTTTTTTTTTCCTGTGTCCATATAATATTTTATGGGAAATGCCATCCATGATGATGCCATAGCCCTGACACTACACACTGCCCTGTCACACCTGGAGAAGAGAGACACGTATGTGAGAATGCTGTTTGTAGATTACAGCTCAGCATTCAATACCATCGTTCCCTCGAAGCTGGACAGGAAACTGCAGGATCTAGGACTGAGCAGCTCCCTCTGCAGCTGGATCCTTAGCTTCCTGTCTGACAGACGCCAAGTGGTCAGACTGGGCAGCATCACCTCATCCCCCATCACACTGAACACTGGTGCTCCACAGGGGTGTGTACTGAGCCCTCTCCTGTACTCACTCTACACCTACGACTGCACGGCCACTAACAACTCCAACATCATTGTGAAGTTTGCGGACGACACTACAGTGGTGGGTCTTATCACCAACAGTGATGAGACGGCTTACAGGGAGGAGGTCAGCGCCCTGACCCACTGGTGTCAAGACAACCATCTCACCCTCAACGTCGCAAAGACAAAGGAGTTGATAGTGGACTTCCGGAGGTGCAGAGAAGTACACACCCCCATCACCATCAACGGCGCTGCTGTGGAGAGAGTGAGCAGCTTCCGGTTCCTTGGTGTACATCTGGCTGAGGATCTTACGTGGTCAGTACACACAAACAAAACAGTGAAGAAGGCGCAGCAGCGCCTCTTCTTTCTCAGGAGACTGAAAAGATTCGGCATGAGCCCCCGCATCCTCAGGACCTTCTATCACTGTGCCATTGAGAGCATCCTCACTGGATGCATCACCACCTGGTATGGCAACAGCACCGCCTACAACTGCAAAGCTCTCCAGCGAGTAGTGCGGTGCTCTGAACGGATAATTGGAGGTGAGCTTCCCTCCCTCCAAGACATCTACAGGAAGCGGTGCCTGAGGAAAGCGGGGAGGATCATCAAGGACTCCAGTCACCCCAGCCATAAACTGTTCAGACTGCTTCCATCAGGAAGGAGGTTCTGCAGCATCCGGTCCCGTACCAGCAGACTGAGAGACAGCTTCTTCCATCAGGCCATCAGACTGCTGAACACTTCATAGACACCTCAGCTTCACTACTGGAACTTTAACATTATGCACTCCATACTGTACAGTAATGCCACTGTTTTGCACATGTCTCAACTCTGTATATTTTTATATATTTTATTTATTGTTTACTCTATTTAATTTGTAAAATATGTGTACACACACACACACACACACACGTAGAAAAATATTTAGTATACACATCCAGAAATGCATATACTATTATATATTGTACATATATTTATTAGTTTCAGATGTAGCCATTCTTGTATTTTGCTTGTTTACATTATTGTATTTTGCACAACTCTGTTGCTTGTGAAGCTCGCACACAAGAATTTCACTCACATGTGCTGTACCAATGTACCTGCACATGTGATGTGACAATAAAAGTGATTTGATTTGATTTGATTTGAATGGGAAAACCACAACCTTTAAAAGACATTTTAAAATATAAACTAAGCATTATGAGTGTTCAGATTGATTTGTCTGCTTTAATGAGTTAGTTTTTTTTCTGTAATGCTACATACATTACAATACAAACAGTCTTCATTTCCACTTCCTCTAAAAGAATGATTAAAGAGCTTTTTAGAGCTGCCATGTGGTTTTATACCAGATGTAAAAATGTTAAAAATAGTCATTATAACTTAGGGGTTTCTGAATAAAAAAACAAACAAAAAAAACCCAAACAAAAACAAAAAAAAACTACAGTTATATAACATAATTGCTTTAGGTGAAGCACCTAGTGTTTTTAAGAAAGCCAAAGATCATCATGGCTGTTTATGCAGTATGTAAACATTTTGAAACTGACGTTAATCAACAGACTGTTAGGATGCCTGGGTCGTTGACCCAGGGTTTTTGAGTTTACGATATTATTTATACTGTCTAGTTTTTGGTTTCTTTGAGTTCTGTCTTATGGCTTATGTCTCTGTCTTCTTTAGTTGCTCTGTCTCCCCTATCACCTGCATCCCCTTGTCTAGTTCGCGTCTATGTGTATCTTAAGTTCCTATATCCCCGTGTTCAGTCAGTGTTTGTGTCTGCCCTGTTCCCACGTCTCTGTTCCCTTTGTAGTGCCTGCATATGAGTCTGTGTCTTTGTTCAGTCTGTGTTATGTGTTTCCTGTTTTACTTTGAAAGTCCATGTCTGATGTTAATGTGTCTGGTTTTGCTTCCTCTTGTCTCGTTAGGCCTGATTTGCCCCAGCTGTGTTTCCCTCCTGTTACCCATTCCCTGATTGCTCCCTCTGTGTATTTAAGCCCTGTGTTTCTCTGTGTCTGTGTCGCGATCTACCGTTTATTTTGCTGTGTGTTTTGTCAATCTGCCGGTGTTAGTTTATTTTTGACCTTTTTCCCCAGTTATGTTATGTTATGTTTGAGTTCAGCATTAAAGCTGTTTTGGTTTAAGTTCTGTCTCCGGAGTCTGCACCTTGGGTCCTATTCCTGCCTGCACACAGCCACACCTAACACAGAGATAATAAATGCAACTATTTCCCCAGTAATATTCAGTATGCGTTAGATGCAGTATGATCACAAGTGCTTCATATTAAATTATCAGGGATTTTAAAACATATTAAAACAAAATTCACAAACATTTATGTACCCATTGTCAGCACAGTTCAAAATGATGTGGTAAAGATAAAACCAAAACTCTTGTAACATGTCGCAACTTCAGTTTTGAAGGGTGGTTTTAAAAGCTCAAACTTCTTCAAAATGTTACCAAAGCTGCTGGCTAACTGATGAAATCAAGATAGTTTATCTTCAAGTCACAGACGAGTTCTTTTCCTATCTTCCATTTTTTCATATTAAAGAAAAAAATAACTTCAGTTACATCTTTTGGGTTTTTTAAGGCACAGAGCCCACTTGAACAAAGACAACCAACTGCACGGCAAGACACAAGACAGACAAAACACAAGACAGAGCTCTTTGTCCTTTGACTCATGAGGGAAGCTGGCCAAGGCCAAGAACTGCTCCCCTCACTTGAACCCAGCCAACCTCGACTGACTTCCTCATCACTGCCTCTTTTATTGACAACAAACAATCATACATGAATATACAATTACAATACAGCTGATGGGATGGGTATCGTTTAGGTTTTATCCGATACCGGTGCCAAATCGGTACTTTTGAAACGGTGCCGGTGCTTAAACGGTGCTCAAACCGGTGCTTAAAGAATGGAGAACACAAAATTGGTCCAAAAACCTCTCATGTTCAGCTGTTTTTTTGTAAAAAGATAACAATGTTAGCCTTTTCTGCAGCTATGGGGCATATATGGTATCACTCTTGGCTGGAAGCAGTGCTTAAACAATGGAAAAAACACAAACTTTGTCCAAAAACCTCTCATGTTTAACTGTTTTCCACTTTTTCTTTGGTCATTTTAGCCTTTTTGGCCAGGGTGAAGGGAGTATCTGCCATCAAACAAGAAGACAGCCGCATGTAACTACGACGGTGTTTGCTAGTTCACCTTACATGCATTAATGTAATAACGTGGTTAGCCTACTCAACGTAAATTACACACGAACAACATTAAGCTACTCACGCAGAGAAGAACGGCTGCTGCTGCCATCAAATACGGCGCATTTCTCGGCTTTTAAAAAAACGCTATGCGTCGCCAGGTGTTTCATCGGATTCGAGGTGTTACCTCCTTTGACAGTATCACAGTATCAGCTTAAAGCACTTGTTGCTGCTGAGTTTGCATATTTTGCTGTGAAGTACAGCCAGACTTTTGACCGCTTCGCCTTGGACATTTTTAATCTGTAGCTCTGCTCTAACAGAACGTACGTACCTGGCCCCGCCTACTATCCTCGGAAACGTAAAATGATTGGCTAGAAGTGTATCACAGCTCAGGAAAAAAAAAGCACCGAAATAAAGCACCGAAATGTGCGCTGCTTTTCGGTCTGGTTACTACCGTTTATGTCAGAACCGGTGCCATCATGGCACCGGACACCGGTACCCATCCCTACACGTGACAGTCTTAGGCAGGCATATCTGACCAAAATCAGCGTCTGTATTCTGTGTGTGTGTTTTCAGCCATACCATACATAGACATACTTCCTTATCAACCTTTCCAGTTGCAACAAACAGGGTGCAACTTTTCAATGAACTTAACATGTATATGAGGTATGCTGAAAAGCAGAAGTGAGCGTATCGCTAAACTCTAAAACCAGGAACTTGAAAAAAGTCATATCTCAAGTGAACCTTTAAAGGTGTGAAGTCGTGCACCTTAGAAGAGCAGAACCTTGTGTTTTCTAAATGTGCAATGTAGCTCATATCTGCACAAGGCTGCATTCTAATTGGTGAAAAAACATTTTATTAGCACACATTGACAACCGTTTTAGGACTTTATAGCAATGATTATATATACATATATATATATACATACATATATATATACATACATATATATATACATACATATATATATATACATATATATATATATATTCAGTCTTACAAACATCAACCTTGACAACATCCTAATGGTTTTATCTAAATTCAGTGTTGCGTTATACAGTGGCAAAAATACAAAAAACTTAAAAATTAAATTGAGTAAAATTAAATTTGTCTTAACAATTTTTGAGATGCACTCCTTATAACACCTTAAAGCTGTGATGGCTGAGTAGTTACGGCATTGAACTTGGAATCCAAAGGGGATTCCCTGTGCAGGTTCAAATCCTGCTCACAGCAGTAGTGGCTTTCTCTGAACAGATTAAGTATTAGTGAGTTTCCCAAAGGAACCCACTTGAGGGATTCATGAAGCTTTATCTGAGTTTTTTTAATCTAATCTCTATGTTATATCGAAATGTTAATTCTGAATTACATTTCTCAGCCTATTTTAGCACCCTGTCTCATAGACATGGAGGAAGCACAAAAACTATTGAAAGAATTGTGCACACAAACATACTGAATGAGGAAATGCATTTGCACTGTGAAATAAATGAGAAGTTGCACAAATTTCCACAAGACTTCTAGGTAGATTTCTTTTTTTTTCAACTAATGACTAAGAATAGAATTTGAGTAAAAGAAGAATTGTATTATGCATTGTTATATTATCTTAAACCTCTGAGATTGTCCTAAAGAAAGAAAGTTGTTTTTTTAAGGGATCCTTTCTGCCCTTTTCAAAAATACAACATTAGGGTAGGGTTGTCATTGGTTTTATACAATGACTGTAGAAAACCTGGATGGTGCGACAGCTCCCCAAAGATGAAGCCAAAACGTCTCTGTCGCCCCCTGATGTCTGGCTGCAGTATAGGTCATAAACCCCACCTCCTCCGTGCCAGGAGGATTGCCAGGATTTATACATCGGGGAAACCAAACAACCTCTGGCGAAGCGGATGGCACAACACAGAAGAGCTACCTCGTCAGGCCAGGACTCTGCAGTCTATTTACACCTACAGGCCAGTGGACACTCTTTGAGCGGAGTCAAGGAGCATTTAAAGGGAAAGACCATCTCTGAATCGAGGAGGGCCTAAGGTCTGTGAAGGTTCTCAGTCATCCAGGTCATCGTAGTCAAAGGAGCTTGCAAAGAAAAGCGTCTGGACTTCTTTAAGTTACTTGAAGACGTTTCACCTCTCATCCGAGAAGCTTCTTCAGTTCTAAGGTCAAATGGTGGAGAGTCCCAGATATAAACCTAGTGGGAGTTTCCCCCCACAGAGGGACAAAAGGACCCCCTGATGATCCTCTAATCACCTGAGCCAAGGTGTGAAAGCGGGTGTGGGTCCCAATCAGCCAGAGTTTCGGGTGAGCTCATTGTGAAACCTGGCCCCACCTTATCATGCGAATTCCTGAGGTCAGATGGCCCAGGATGTGAGTGGGCGTTAAGGCTCTCTTGATATTTATAGTAGATACTATTATATTAAATTGATGTGGGTATAAATTGGATATTGTTGTTCTGAAATAACAAAGATACAGTGCTAAACAATGGGTGCTTTAGGCCATTGATAGTTGTTGCTAGGAAACATGATGGGATCATAATATTTGGTCAATATAAGAACGCTTAATAGCCGAGCATGCTGATGTAGGTGAAGATCTAAAAGACAATGTCCTAAAATTCTTCAAAATGTTACCAAAGCTGCTGGCTAACTGATGAAATCAAGATAGTTTATCTTCAAGTCACAGACGAGTTCTTTTCCTATCTTCCATTTTTTCATATTAAAGAAAAAAATAACTTCAGTTACATCTTTTGGGTTTATTAAGGCACAAAGCCCACTGGAACAAAGACAACCAACTGCACGGCAAGACACAAGACAGACAAAACACAAGACAGAGCTCTTTGTCCTTTGACTCGTGAGGGAAGCTGGCCAAGGCCAAGAACTGCTCCCCTCACTTGAACCCAGCCAACCTCGACTGACTTCCTCATCACTGCCTCTTTTATTGACAACAAACAATCATACATGAATGTACAATTACAAATACACGTGACAGTCTTAGGCAGGCATATCTGAGCAAAATCAGCGTCTGTATTCTGTGTGTGTGTTTTCAGCCATACCATACATAGACATACTTCCTTATCAACCTTTCCAGTTGCAACAAACAGGATGCAACTTTTCAATGAACTTAACATGTATATGAGGTATGCTGAAAAGCAGAAGTGAGCGTATCGCTAAACTCTAAAACCAGGAACTTGAAAAAAGTCATATCTCAATTGAACCTTTAAAGGTGTGAAGTCGTGCACCTTAGAAGAGCAGAACCTTGTGTTTTCTAAATGTGCAATGTAGCTCATATCTGCACAAGGCTGCATTCTAATTGGTGAAAAAACATTTTATTAGCACACATTGACAACTGTTTTAGGACTTTATAGCAATGATTATATATATATTTAAATATATCTTAGCACAAATGACAGTCTTACAAACATCAACCTTGAAAACATCCTAATGGTTTTATCTAAATTCAGTGTTGCGTTATACAGTGGCAAAAATACAAAAAACTTAAAACTTAAAAATTAAATTGACTAAAATTAAATTTGTTGTAACAATTTTTGAGATGCACTCCTTATAACACCTTAAATCTGTGATGGCTGAGTAGTTACGGCATTGGACTTGGAATCCAAAAGGGATTCCCTGTGCAGGTTCAAATCCTGTTCACAGCAGTAGTGGCTTTCTCTGAACAGATTAAGTCTTAGTGAGTTTCCCAAAGGAACCCACTTGAGGGATTCATGAAGCTTTATCTGATTTTTTTTAATCTAATCTCTATGTTATATCGAAATGTTAATTCTGAATTACATTTCTCAGCCTATTTTAGC
>NW_024584048.1:24073-26658 GCF_018398535.1 Haplochromis burtoni
GGCCATTGATCAGTGGTCTTTGATCAGTGGGTTTTGGTCAGTGGTTGTTGATCAATGGTCATGAGAATTTGTTTAATTATGATTAAGGAACTCACCTCCCTGCCCATTGTTCCTTCAGTGGGCTGGTTTCAGTCATTATGCAAATGTACTGTTTATAAGATTTGGGGAAACCTGCAGTTAGTTGAGACTGAAGAAGTCACTTGGATGAGTGACGAAACGTTTACAAAACGCTACGTCCAGATGAACAGAATCAACTTTTGGAAATGTGTTAAATAAGTTCTCAGAAAAAAAAGCACAAATAGATGATGTTCAAGCTGAAAATATATTAGATTTGATGTAAATGACATGGATATTCACAAAATGTGTATGACATATCCTGCTAAACTTCCCCCACTGCAATTTTCAGTAAAATCATTTTAATCATCATTTTTCAAGCACATATATTCAAACTGAGCAAACTTCTAAAAATCTGGATGAGTATTACAAATAAACATGCTTGAAAAGCTAATTTTGTCATATTTGTCCATTTTGATCAAACCATTTTTTACATAAAATATTGTATTTGTATTTCATTATGCAAAATCCTATAAATACTGCTGCTTTGTGAAACAAACGTTATGTCTGTCTAAAAATACTTTATTGTAAAATAGCTGAAAAAAGAAGTGCTGCAGTTTTTATGAACAACTTAAGATTACACAAAAGGTAACAATTTATAGAGAGTATTAACAATTGAGCTCAGATGCATTGTTCTCCACTGATTGTCTGTCAAAGGTTTCTACAACATGTTTGGTAAATTCAGTTGATTGGAGATTATTTGGAAAGGCATACACACTTGTCTATACAAGATCCCATCACTGGCAGTGCAGAGGACACATCAAGTCCAAGGACATAACTGTAGACCGGAGTGTATCAAGGCACAGGTCTGGGGACGGGTACAGAAAATTTCAGCGCATTTAAAGTTTCACAGTGCACAGTGGTCTCCATCATTCATAAGTGGAAAACGTTTTGAACCACCTGGACTCTTGTCATGGCTACCAGACAGACTCATGCACAGACAGAGTTCTTTGACAATAAAAGAACACAGCTTATTAACAACGGGGAAGAGTTCAATGCTATATACATGTATAGTGATTTGGGAGGTGGGTCCAGGGCTCCAGGGAGAGGGGTAATCCACACACTTCAGCCGCATTTGGTACATAACTCTACTCACGCTGCCGCACACATTAAGGGTCCGTAATCCGGTCCATGAGGGGGATATCTACACACAGAATACAATAGTTAGGCGAATATACAGAGGGAGATCTCAGATGAAGCTCAGAGCTCGAACTCAGGAGATTCAACGTTCCAGTGGTGAACTGCTCTGTGCCACTGCCTTGAATAACAGCTGGGGAAAGATCAGCAGCAGGTGGTGACACTCACGCAGGTGTGTGGGCCAAGAGCGAGAACCTGTAATGAGCTCCGCCCAGACAGAGAGGAGTGAAGGGGAGGCATAGAGGAAGAGAATAACAAAAATAAAAATGGTAGCCAGTGTGAGACAGCCAGAAATACATGGGGACCATTACACTCTTCCCAGAGCTTGCCACCCAGCAAATTAGAGCAATTGCTGTAGACTAAGAACCCAAAGGTGACTATGACAGACATCCAACATTGCTCTGTTGAGCACAATCCAGAAGAACAACCATTTCTGCAGCACTCAACCAATGTGTGTAAATGGTGTGTGACTGACCATATGGAAGCCAGTCCTCAGTAAAAGGCAGCTCTACATATTTGTTGTAATAAATACACTCTACAAATAACATGTTGACTAGATTTGCTTTGGGTGTGAAACTTGATAATTAAATCAATTTTTAACGTTGTAGGTTGTGGTGCAACAATTTTTGCATGCATATTCATTGTGTAATATTAATAAACTTGATAATAAACCTCAAAGTAAATCTTTGTAAACATGTGTTCCTTTTTCATGTTTCATATTTAAACTTGATCATGGTGACAGGCACTTGATAAGTCTAAAAACTCAAGAGAAAGAGCAACACAGAACACCTCTGCTGAAAAGTTGATTATTACTGTTCCTTATTTTACATAAAATCATTCACTTTTGCTTATTAAAAATAATAATTAATATTTACAATTATTTTTTTTCTTATAGGTCATGTTTTATACTCTCACTCACTATACAGTGTGTATTGTTTTGTTAAATACTAAATATTTCTTCTTTGGATTAAAATATTCATGGGGTACATTTGGAGTGTGTTTAAAAATACTTGAATAAAAAATATCATCTAATTTTAGTAGTAGCACTAAATGATGTGTTTGTATACCATCAAGCCAAATTCCAAGCAGTCCTGCTCCTCTTTGGCACATCAACTAAGTGTAGCAGTTGGCAATTAGTCTGGTGACATCTTATTAACTTTAGGAAGACACAACACCACTAGTAAGATGAGATTTCTCTCTTAACATTCAGATATTATTCTTACAAGTTCACCTTTTCTTGCCCTTCCTCTTCTGCCTGTTCTTTTTAGGAATCAAACAATGGATTACCTGCTGACATTCATAAATCTTCTTTATATATATATAAATATATATAT
>NW_024584049.1:0-26610 GCF_018398535.1 Haplochromis burtoni
TAAATGTTAAATCTAAATGTTATATATAAATCTAAATGTTAAATGTTAAATCTAAGTTTACAAACGGCGCCCCATATATTTGCAACAGTATTTGCACGTTTGACACGATCACACCATCCCCTGCCAATGTGCAGCCTCGGGTATTTTTAAGTAATGCATAAACCGCGTGGCCTCAGATTACGTGGATGCACAAAGATTGACCGGGCGTCGGTGACGCCACGGGAGGGAGTGGTCTGCGAGGGAAGACCGCACCTCCGGGTCTCCGCCAATCCGAGAGAAAGCCGGCTTCCCCTTAAGCAGATGGTCGTTGATATATAGCTTGAAGGCGCAGCTGAGCTGATGCAACACTGAACGGAGATAACACGAACGTCACGTCAGCATCCCATTCTCAAAAAGACGCAAATCGCAGAGGAGCTTTCTTTCTGTGTGTGGCTGTGTTAACTGCAGATTATCTGGTGAGTGCACCGATCCCGATATTTGATTTCTTTTACATTTAAGAACCCGGCCGTTTTTTAATTAGTCCTCTTTTCTAGGGAAATTTAAAATTTAATTTTAGGGAAATTATGCGCAATTTATCAATTCGTGCTTCCACTCTTTTTTTTTTCTTTTTTTAAATCACGTGTGTTTAACCTTTCTATCCCGATCAAACCATCTCTCTCTCGCTCTCTCTCTTTTTTTTTTTTAAACCAAAGCAAAGTCCTCTTCTGAAGTGCAGCCGGTTGCTAAGTCACAATGACGTGCTGAGCTCAGACAGAGAAAATATTTAGGATCTAAAATAGTGGTTGCTCTCATTCAGAATTTCGTCCACCAGCAGCAGTTTTGCCTTCGTGGAAAAGCAGCTGCACATTGGAGGGTATGGAGATCAGTTACGCTGACGTTAAGGAATTAAACGATCGGCATGTCCCATAGAAAGGAGTCTTGGCGAGCTGCCCATATTAAACAGGGGGCTTATATGATGAGTACCTTAAACGATGTTGGCTCAATATTGAACAGCACATGCTCTCAGAAGGGGATAGGCCACAAGCATGATGGAGCGGGAGAGCGTGCTTTTGTGCAAAAGTAATGTTTTCATGCTTAATCCGTGATCTCTGTTATTAATAATTTTATGGTTCAATATATATTTGTAAGAAAATGAAGGCAAACAAAATGAAAGCACATTCCGACTCTGAGTCCATGCCACCCTGATCTTGGCACCGTTTTCCAAGGCTACTGTATGCCGCTGTACGCCCTCTGTCCTTGATTGGCTCTCGTTGAAGGCAGGGCAGTACATATATACTCCAAAGTAACTCCGTTCATTCTTTTACTAGGAAGCTCTTTGAACCCTCGGTAAGTCTTTTCTGAAGTGATGCGTTGCGTAAAAGTCTAGACGTCCCGTAATGAACGACAAATTTAGTTTAATTGCGCTATTTTTGCATGAAGTAGTAGCTCAGTATGCTTAATTTTCTGCAGTTCTGTACCTTTCTAAAGATATGTGGTGTTCGTGTTTTATAATGTTTTTAGATAGATAGAGTTAGAGTCATGTTGCGTTAAAGTTTTGCTCAACTTTGACTGTTTTGGTGTTTTTATGCGCTTTGATTCTTCCATTGCGCTCATTTTCTCTGCATCATGTCATTAGCATGTCATTTGTTGCAATCCACGTGTTTTCGCTTTTGGTATGTTTTCTCTCATCTCAGTGTTTTCAGATGCGTTTGATCAATCTGCCCTTTAAGGGAATTAAAATAAAAAGTTTCCGAGTGCCACTTTTGTCGTTTAAAACTTGTTTGTCCACCTCTCGGAGCTTGAGGCTTGGAAATGAGCCGAAAACCTCATGACAAAAATGTTGCGAAGTGAGGCCACCAAATGATGCCAGAGTCTAATTAAATATAAATGCAAATTGGCTTCCATTAGATTTGTAGAGCTCTACTAGACTTCTTTTTTTCATTGGAATTTACCAACCAAAGTGTCACCTAAAAGTAAACAGACACATTGTTCCCTTCCTCCAGGTACCAACATGCCTGTCGTGAGGATCTTCAGCAAGGTGGCCAAGCAGGCGTTACTCAGTACCCCAGGCTGTGGCTGCCAGCCCTTAACGGTGGCTGTACGCAACATCAGCTTCTCCCCTCGACAGGTGACCTCTGATGCCAGCTTCCATTCTGTGTCCTTCTCAGAAACAGACCACCCCAAGGTGCTCATCACAGGTATGTACGAAGCATCAGGTTTTGGTCTTTTGCAGCCATGCAGTTTAGTCTAATGCTTTAACAAAAAAAGGCCGTTTTAAAATGCACGAGGGTTAGAAAATATGCTGTTCTGGGACTTTGAGATCAGCGGGGTTTCTGACAAGTTTGGCAATGAGAGCTGAGAGGGATGCCATTAAAAAATAAAACGTGGGCGTCCAGTGCTGTGACCTTTTTTTCTTATGGCCACTCTCCTCCTGAGGTACTTCAGTCTCCATGGAAACTAAGCGCTGGTACTTATTAGCTGCTGCGCATCTGATTTGTGTATGGTGTCCTCAGATCACTCATAATATTTCCACCTCCCTCCAACCTTTGCAGGTGGCCTGGGACAGCTCGGTGTAGGCCTGGCCAAATTGTTGAGGTAAGGATTTTAATTTGTCCGAATATAATAAATGACAAGTTTTGTGTTGATTAGTAATTGTAACACTGCAGTTAAACAGTTTATTATAAGGCAAACTTTGTAACATTGGTTCCTTCGCAGGAAGAGGTACGGAAAGAACAACGTCATTCTATCTGACATCCGGAAACCTCAAAACAGCGTTTTCCACAGTGGTGAGTATACTCATATGCTATATAAAAATGTATACAGTTCAGATACACAAAAGATACTATATTAGCGGTGTTTAATGATTACGTTGCATAGCATATACAAGTACATACAAGACATTTTTTGCCCTTTTCTTTAACTTTCTCTCTCTATAAGTCCAGGTGTTATTGAAAAAGCCATGTCCAACTGTAATATTTGTAGAGTGTGCAGACAGTCTTTTTTTTTCAGAATGATGATCCTCTTTTGGGTGTTTTGCTGACTAATGCCAGCCTTACAAAAAAAAGTCAGGGATTTGGCAATACAGGTTGTTACGCTTTTGAAATAAATCACAGCATATTGTGTCAGACTGAAATGGACACATTTGAATAGTAAAGTGTCTGCAAATAAAGCCTCTTGCTTTAATATTGATTTATCCTTTATGCTTTAAGTTGCGTCATGGTTTCCTTTCCCTGTGTGTGTGTGTGTGTGTGTGGGGGGGGTGTTAATAAATTTCTCTAAATCAACATTTGAATTGAAACTTCTTAAGTTACTTTGCTAACATTTAGTAATGATCAGAAGTTGCTTATGAACATGGAGAACATACAAATTCCGAAGTGTCCTATTGGCAGCCTGTACTGAAGGCTAGGGAGCATCCTTGACAAACAAGCGCAGTCACAGTGAAGGTGAAACAAAACTCTTTACAATGCTTATCCATCTGTCGCCATCAGGCCCCTTCATCTACTCAGACATCCTGGACTACAAGAACCTGCGGGAAATTGTGGTGAACAACCGCATCACTTGGCTGGTTCACTACAGCGCCCTCCTCAGTGCTGTTGGAGAGGCTAACGTGGCCTTGGCACGCTCTGTTAACATCACCGGTAAGTGAATTTGTAACCAATCTGTCTCATGTGGGCATAAAGATGTAGGATGATGCTCTTGTTTTTCATGGGGCACTTGCTGAGTGTTTAGCTGTCTGTTTTTCAGGGCTTCACAACATCCTGGACATTGCAGCAGAGCACGGCTTGCGTCTCTTTGTCCCCAGCACCATTGGTGCCTTTGGTCCCACATCCCCCCGCAACCCTACGCCAGATCTGTGTGTGCAGAGACCCCGCACTATCTACGGTGTTTCCAAAGTACATGCTGAGTTGATGGGAGAGGTGAGAGCTCAGAGTTTAATCTAAACTCTTAATGGGCAAACTTGATATCAAAACCATAGAATGTCCTGAAAACTGATGATCCTCAGTGCATGTGCCTGTTTTTTTTGTTTTTTTTCTTTTGTTTTCATCTATCATCAATTGATGACTGTTAAATCTAAGTTCATCTGAGAAGCTGCTTGTTCTAAATAGCGGAGTTCTTTCTGTTCTTTAACAGTACTACCACCACCGTTATGGGCTGGACTTCCGCTGTCTACGCTATCCTGGAATCATCTCTGCTGATTCCATGCCCGGTGGTGGCACAACAGGTAGGGTGTTTTCAGACTACAGATAAGGTTACACTTTTAACGGTTGCTTATTCCTGTGCTGCTATCAAGTGTCAACTTTGTTATGCAACTGATCTATTTCAGAGTGTTGTTATAACTTGTTGCATTTTTTTTTTCATGCCAGCGCATAACTTGATCCGGTGTCTCCATATTTCCACTTGTTTGCTCAGCCACCACACCCAAATCCTCTTATCACTTAGATTTTTTATTACAGTTTAGCTTTTCATAATTGCATGTTCCTCAAATATTTTACTTGGAATACTTTGATTCTGCTGCATTTGTTATTTTCTTGTAACAAATGTACTTTCTTTAAGTGCATAACAGAGTTTAGATTTTTCAGCATTTCTGTAACAAGGCTCTTTTTTGTTTTGTTTTTTTCTGTTCCCCCCACCCCCCCATCTCTGACCAGACTACGCCGTCCAGATTTTCCACGACGCAATCAAAACTGGCAAGTTTGAGTGCAACCTGAGACCTGACACACGGCTGCCCATGATGTACATCGACGACTGCCTGCGTGCCACACTGGAGGTGATGGAAGCACCGGCTGAGACACTAAGCATGAGGACGTACAACATCAACGCCATGAGCTTCACCCCCGAGGAACTGGCCCAGGAACTCCAGAAGCAGATGCCTGAGCTGGAGGTCACATATGAGGTTGACCCTGTACGACAGGCAATTGGTAAGCAAGGCTTTGATTTCTTAAAGGAGAAACTTCTCATTAATCTTTGATATTTTTTGATGGTGAAAATCCTATAAGATACACTGACGCATGCTTTAAATCTGTTCCTTTTCAGCTGACAGCTGGCCGATGAACTTTGATGACTCCAACGCACGAAATGACTGGGCCTGGAAACACGATTATGATCTCCCAGAACTCGTTCAGACGATGCTCAACTTCTTTGGCTCAGAAACACGCATGGCTCGTTTTAACTGAGGCAACGCGGCATCAATCGTAGTATTTTTTTTTTAAAAATGTTTTTTTTGTACATAATGTAAAACACTGACCAAAGAGAACAGAGAAACATGGCCTGTAAGTCATCATCATCCTCTCACTTCTCTGTGTAACATCAGCAGGGTCCTTCTTGCTTGCCACCGACCGGGCTTGTCTCAAATGTAATGGTCAATGAGGACTAGAAGATCCTCACCCCCATCCCTGGAATCTAGTCTCTCCACCTCTGCTTTGCTCTCTTTTATCCCTTTTCTGTTTAGAGATTTGGGTGAGGGGCAGTCAATGAGTTGAATTGGTGTCAACATTATCAATCTGAAGCTGCGTTTAGATGAAACAAAGGGTAACTTGCATGCTGAAGAATTGTGCAAATTTTTGCAATATTTTTTGATGAATCTAGTTAACAAATGGGGAATGTTGCATTGTACAACTGAAAGCAATTCTGTTTTTCTTTTGAAAACCCAAATGGTAAGGGTTTTTTTTTTATTATTATTTATTTTATTTTATTTTTTTTCCTGCTAAGTTTCCATAATCTGGGAATTTTAGGCCTAAAGCTTTGGGGCCAAACTCAAGCAAGAGGTATACTCGTACACGAGGTGTATCCTTTGTTGCACTTTAGACAGTTGGATCTTAAAACCTCTCACAAATAAAGGAGCCTAATCACCTACAGGGATGAATACCTGATACATTGTATCCATTTTTTTTTTTCAAGCAGTGTGGTGCAGGGATTCTTAAGAATTGTTTTTTCTTTGTATTCCATGACAAATTATTTATTCTGTTGGTGTTTTAATATGCGGGAGCACTTCTTAGCACTCTCTTTTTCTTTTATTTCCACATGTTGCTGTCCATGTTTGTTACTTCATTTTTAACATTAGGTCTTTGATTATTTTCACATGAAAGAGAAATGAGAGTTTAGAGGAGACTGTATTTGTGTAAAAGGAACTCTGAAGATTGTCTTCTATGTGAATGTCTTAGCAGGTTTTGCCTGTTCATTCAAACAGCAAGCTTTGACAATAAAAAGAGAAATTGCATAACTGTGAGTCCTTTTCCAGTAATTTTCTACACCTTTTATTTAACCATCAGTTTGTTGACCTGTAGTGAGTTCAAAACCCGGGCTCGAGGAGGGCAGCTTGCCATACCAAAAACGTTTGTACAGACTGTTCTCCCACAGAAAAAGGAAGTGTGAACACATCAGTCCTGAGAACACAACTCTTTCCTTCTCTGTAAAGAATGTTAGAGCTGTTACGTTTTAAAGGAATTCATTTGCATTTGTTTTAAAGCAGATCAGTGATCTCTAGCACACATATTGGGCTGTGAGCTGTGCATGTTGTTGATCAGAACTTGGATAATTTAGTTACTGGCAGCAGAGTTAAGTGTGCTATAGTATGCATTTACTGGCCTTAATGGTTGCTCAAAGCTTAACCTGTTGATAGATGTCGAACTGACAATCAGATTACAGTCAAATATGTTCTTTACTGATCTGAATATAAAGATTACATAGTGGAAATGTCAAAACTTCGAGTAACTTCTCGGCAACTGTATCTTGCTTCCAAGAAGCCAGACTTTCTTGTTCTTGTTTTTAAAGAGGTTTTGATCAACAGTTCTCCAGCTTTCTGAAGGTCTTTCAAAGCTTTTCTTTGGACACTGGCTGCTTTCTCACTCATTTTTAGTCAAGTCCTTGTACCTCACCATTTTCAGAGGAATGTTGTTTTTGTTTAAGCCACTTAACACTGACCTATAAATTATTAAGACATAAAAAAGGCACATATCTCAAAGCAAGAACCAATGTAATGTCTACACATAACTAGCACTAGCAGCCAGTCAAAAAACACAATTTGTTCCCACTTCTTTAACTGAATCTAATATAAAACATTTTGACAGGAATTAAATTGTATTTTTTTTCACCAAATAGGTGTTTAATAACAAAGAGGCACTAGCTGAAACCCTAGTATATCTCAGCATGGTGTGCAGTGTGCCTTTAAGAATTTAAGGAAACTGGACAAATGAAGGACAAAATTAGAAAAAGCATCACCAGCAGATGAACAGTATCTGAAAAATTGTATATTTAATATTCCTTTAGCTGATTCTATGAAAAACTCTACCAATGCAGTAAATGCATACCATATAGAAAAACACACCATGGAACACTATCAGTCATGGATTGGCCTCCCCAAAGCCCAGACCTCAACATTATTGAAGCAATGTTGGATCATCTTGACAGAACAAATTTTTATCTCAAACAGTAATGCAGTCTGAAATTTGAGACACACCAAACTACTTCTCTGCTTGATTATTTGAGAGAAATTGAAATTAATTAGCAACCAAAAACTTGTAAAATGCAAAACATTGACCCAGTTTGCATAGTCAATGATGTTCTCCCACAGAAGAATAAGAAAGAGGAAATAAACCTCCCAAAGAAAAGTGTCCTCCTCATCAATAAACCAGAGCTGCTGGATTTTCCTTACAAACGGGATCATAAACTGTAACCCTGAGGACAGCAATGTCCTCCACACATTCAACAGCCTGTCTCATATTTCTCTGTGTCAGTACTGCTGTAGCTGTTCCAGGTGACCTCGCTTTGCTTTGTTTGCAGTTTGTGCTTCACGAGAAAGAGCACAGACGGGGAGTTTATGTCAGTGAAGTGAAAGAAGGGGCGCTGCCTTTTATCTTACTCTCATGAGCTCTCATCACTAATGATCACCTGTTCAGTCTTAATATCTGTCGGCAAAACTGCAGGTATACCTCCAAGCTGAGAGGTTTCTTATTTTTTATTTGAAAATCTCAACAAACTATCGGGGAAGCTTTTAAAACTGTGGGATTTCAAACTAGTCCCACCTCCACCTTACCTTGTACAAATCCTTTTAAAATGGGAGTTTTATGTGATTTCTACTCTCCTGAATAACACCCGGTGTGCTTGCAGTCTTGTGCTTTATGGGCTTGAAAATAAAAATCAATATTTGCACCATTTTCACTCTCTGTTGTTGTGAATTAAAAGCAAAGCTTATTGTGGACTAAAAAGACAAACAAAAAAGCTACGTAAAACCTGTAGGATTCGCAGCTAACTTACACTCGTGTGCAGGCATGCACTACAGAGGCATACAACAGTTTGGTCTGGCTGCAGGTTAAGTTCTCAGAGGCAGTCTTCTCCCAGAGAAACTCAGCTATGGATGACTGTATCTGAATGCGAGTGAACATGTCTGTGACAAGGAGGAGGGGCATTAAAGGGTAGTGCAGGAAACAGAGAGGCTCTCTTGTTTTTACTACTTCTGTTCCCCTTCTTGTAAGTGGAACTCAGCCTCTTATGTAAGACATCTCCCTGGGCGCTGCCTTCCACCAGCCAGTCAGAGAGCTTCTCTTGTTGCTCGGTCCCCGCTGCTCTGGTCGTCATCGTGTAAAGAGATTCTCACAGTGTTCAGGAGATTATGTTACACTGGCGCAGTCAGCCGAAGACACCACAGCCTCTGTTCCACAGCCAGCTGTTAGTCTACATGGAGGCTTGTTGCCATGGGGATGCAGGCCAAGGCACTCTCTAAACACCACCAGCACCAAGGACCCAAGACCACAAGCCTTCGCATAACACCCTCCGCCATCAGCAGAAAACAGTAGAGGCCTTTGCTGTACGGTATAGGCCTCCCTATGAGTGCGATCACTGAGGCTTCTCAGCTCTGTGAAACCATTACACAGTTACACACAGGCATGGGTGAAGGAAGCATTCATAAAAATAAAAAAAAACATTTATTTACACTACAGGAGTTTGCAGAAAGCGCTTCATCCCATAGGGCAATTAAGAATATGAAATATTGTTGGTTACAAATCTCTCAATGTATTTTTCACTGGTTCAGTCGTCTGGAACTGGGCTATATTTACAGCTGTCGTAAAATCAATTTTTACTGCGGGGTTATGTTCCCCTTGATGCACTGCGTGGTTAAACTATCTCTAAATTTAGCTCCACGTTTTTAATTTGATGATGTTTAGACCTGATCTGACCTTTTCACCTCAAGTACACGGTGTGCACATGCTTAGAAAAGCACTTTTAGCATTTTATATAACCCGCTTCATCGCTGTAACACGCAAAGCACTCTTTCAAGATTCATGAAAAAATGAATGATGATTGATTAAGTGTAGGTTCTGCTGTCTTGTGAGTTAAGATGAGCACACTTTTTGCTCCTGATCCTTTCATGGCTTTGGTTACGCAACCTAATTCCCTGCTTGAGGTGTTAACCCCAGCCACAGTTCAGGTCAGATTATATGTTCCCTTGATAGAGTTTTGACCGTTAGAAACCCCAAGTGATACCTGACACTGGACCAGCAGATAAAATGAGAGTCGCTCCTTCTAATCTGAGTAAATCTGTGCTTTCAGGACTAGACTCTGTGGCATACAAACATGTCGGTGTACAGTGTAGGCTGGGTTTCACCTTTATGCCAGCCTATTTACAGAGTCTATGTAGCAGTTAGTGACATATTTATTCTGGGCTGTCAGACAAGCTTCAGTCTTTGGCACAGAAAACATGGAAACCAAAACTGTTCAGTTTGAGTGATCATCTTAGTGACTTAAACTGTTAGCAGTCGGACGTACCGCCCACGGGACATTGGATGGTTTAGGGGACTAATAGGACTGCTAAGGGGTTAAAACACAATGAATGAACAAAACAGCTGCATATCAGACAATAATCAACATGTGAAATCTTCATTTGGAATCACTGTTCAAGAATTCAATTGAAAAGTAAATGGCTTAGTAGTAACAACTCCTGCTCTTGCTCTTTCTACACAAACAAATGTGAAGGTGACCCAGGATAACATATCAAGAATAAGAGTTTTACTCTTCAGGTTTTCTTCTAAGAAGTCTGATAAATATTCCCAGAAAGCTTCTACAAACACTTACTCCATCCTAACACTTTTGCCTGCAAAGCTAGGACCCTGCAATGTACTGCTGCAACAATATTAGGTGTCTGTGTTTGTGTAAAATGATCTCTGAAGTTTGTTTTCTGTGCTTGAAAGCCTCAGTAGGCTCTGCCTGTTCTTTTGCACAATTAAAACTTTCTACACCTTTTATTTAATCATTGGTTTGTTGACCTCCAGCAAATTCAAGACTCGCACACCACAGGAGAAAGCTGTTGTGCTCGGGCTTGAGGAGGGCAGCTTGCCATGCCAAAAACTTTTGTACAGACTGTTCTCTTAGTTACAGATAAAGCGAGTGTGACAACATCAACCCTGAGAAAACAACTCTTTCCTGCTTGTTAAACAATATTAGAGCTGTTATGTTTTAAAGGAATCAATTTGCTAATTTGCATATACTTTAAAGCAGATCAGTGATCTCTAACAAACATATTGAGCCATGTGCGCTTGGATTTTTTAAGGTTGCTATCAGCAGGTGAAATACATGATAATATCCCTTCATTCAGTAAAGCTTAAAATGCTGAGAGATGCAAAATCAAAAATCCCAGTACCTTAAAATATGCTCATACTAATCTGAATATCGAGATTATTTAGAGTAAATGTCACAAATCTACAGCACTGTACAAAGTCTTGAGTCAACCCTCATTCCTTTACATTTTGTTTCCAAGGAGCCAGATTTTTGTGACTTGTTTTAATGGGTATTGAGCAATTTTAAGTCATATCTTTATGCATTTTGTTACCAGCAGCATGTCAAAAAATGCACAAAACCCCAGCAAAGACCTAACACAGGACCCATAGGAGCCATCTGAACCTTGATCCATCTAATGTTCACTGAAGCATCATCAGAAATTGTTTCAGTGGAAGGGTGGCTGTCTAGAAGTCATTCTTAATGATGGTAAACAGGGAGAAACGGCTGTAGGAGGAGGTCATGAAAGAGGTCCAATACTGAGTGTCTACAGCCATATGAAAAACATGGTGGAGACTCTGTCATGGGTTGGGGCTGCAATTCAATCAGTGTTGTTGGAGATTTCGTCAAAACTGATGCAGCTGTGAGTGTTGAAATGTCAGATTTTGATCTACCATGCTCTACTAAGCTTAATTTTTTAGCATGCCAATGATCAAAGTGAAAGTCACTATTAAAGAGTCCACCACTGCATCTGTTGATACTATTGCTGTGTCTTTATTTAGGTTTGTGCTAAGTTACATAAGCATGACTACAGTATTTTGTGTGAACTTCAGTTGGCCCATGTGCATTTACTGTTTATTCTGCTGCGAGTAAAGCCGCCGAATTCAAGGCAGCTAGCAGGCTTCTTTTTCAGAGTTCAAGTGCTTCTTCTTTTAGTGAGAGACCTTTCAACAGGATTTCTAAAGGTGAAAAGTGATATCGGGCATTAAGTGAGAGAGGAGAGATGATTCAGGTTTGCTTCCTTGCTCCCATGAGTTAAGCAACTTTAACAAAACAAAAAGAAAAACAGACAACAATCTTTCCACAGCAGGTCTGCACTGAGATTTCCTTAAACATTTGATATTTTTATAGTTCTTCTGGTTCACAAATCCTCTTTATATAAAAACCTCTTTAAATGTGTTGCTGCATAGTCAAAGGTCATTTTGTCAAATGCACCTGTGATATTGTTTTCTCTGCTGCATGTATGGGAAGGAAATTAGGCAGTGCTTTGTTTGACCTGGGCACAGAATAGTTTGGGTGGAACTTGACTGAAAGATCTGGGAGCTGATATCAGCTGAATTGGATCACTGCACATACATTGGCCAAGTGGTCTTGTGATGTGTGCTGGAATATAAACTGTTTGTATTAATTAATTTCTGCTATGATGTCACTTACACCACCAACCCATTTTAGTTTTGTGTCTAACAATTATTGTCTATAGGTGGGCTCTACATGTATTTGTATATTTAGCATTATAGCAGTGTTAAATTCAGAAACCCAGAATAACTCTGATTGGCTGTTTAAACACGCGTGAGCTGCCACGTGCAGCAAACTGTCCTGACCAATGACTGACTGTTTGGCTGTAGCGCCCTCTGTCTGCGAAAAATATTCACCTGTAACGTTAACAAATAAAGTAAAGATAATATGACACGATAAAATAATATAAAAATTCATATAGTATAGTGTCATTCATAATGAATGAGGCACACAACATTTGCTTCCGTGAGGCGATATTCACCTCCGATACCGCCGTAGTCGTGTATTTTGCGCAGGCATATTTTGAGAACACTATTGGACCTTCGTCAAGCTGTTAAAGGACCTCAGGATGTCCATGCTCGCTGAGCGTATGTATACTTGTTTCACTTTTTTTAAATATATATTTATTTTTTCTGACGTCGCATGATGCTACGTTTAGGTGGTTATTTTCGCACCCCCGGTCTACAAAATATGTCACATAGTTTCCTCCTGAAAACGCTCATTAGTTTGTAGAATTGTGTATTAAAGTATTCCGGTAGTTAGCATTAGCATTTTTAACAGCTGTCTGTGGACACGTGTTTTTTCTTTTGACTGCTTCCTAATGACAGTAACTCACTCATTTGTAGTTAGGTTTTGATCTGGGGATGCAGAAGTTTATTAAAACATGCACTCTGTTAACTCTTTAATCGTAAGTTGTGGCAGAAAGCTCGCTGGAAGCATGGTTGGAGTGTAAAACTTCAATTGTGATCTCTCATAACTGTCAGGTTAGCTCCTGTCATGAACACACGCATAATGCATCCCGTCTTTGTTTTTATCGGTGTTAATCATATGTGCGTTGGCTCCATAAACCCAGTGTCAGTCAGGCGTATAGACCACTTAAAGTAGGAGACGATGTGACTGACTTGTTCTGGTTTCCTGTTATGTAACACTGTTGCTGCTGTTGTATGTTCAGCTCGTAGGAAGCATAAGTGGTCTGTCGACCCCAGGAACAGCGCCTGGAGTAATGATGACTCCAAATTTGGCCAGAAGATGCTTGAGCGAATGGGGTGGTCCAAGGGAAAGGTAAGTAATGAAAGCGGTTAATATTGTTTTTTTGGGGTTTTTTTTCCTCAGAGACTGTACATTGGAAGACCTGGTGAGCATGTCTCATGTCTCTCTCTCTCTCCCCCCCCCCCCCCCCCCCTTTTTTTTCTTTTTCTTTTTCTTTTTCCTTTTCCTTTTCCTTTTCAAATCTGAATTAAGGGTCTGGGGAGGAGTGAGCAAGGCTCAACTGACCATATCAAAGTGAAAGTTAAAAATGACAGCTATGGGCTTGGAGCAAATGCCAGCTGTGAGGTAAGCAAACGTTTAAAGCCCAGTTTCACGTTTGAATCAAATGAAGGCTTTTAAAAAGTCACATCTGTGTTGACCCTAACTACGTCATTTTGTTTTGCATGGTGTAATTTGAGATTTTTCGACTTTTACAAATCCTCATTAATTATTTAAGTTGTCATTTTAACCTGTCGTTTTTTAGTCACATTGTGTTGCCGTGTATGATTTTTCCACAGGATAAGTGGATTGCTCACCAAGATGATTTTAATGAGCTGCTTGCTCAACTGAACAGCTGCCATGGTCAAAACGGCAGCAGTGGTATGTACACGAAGCCTTTATCAACTTTATACAACTAAATTTCTGAGCTGTGGGACTAATAAAGGCGATCATATCTTAATAAGACAAACTAATGAAAACTAATGAAGGCTGTTTGTCTTGTGTCATAGCACAACATAGCAGCATGTCAAGTATACGATGATATCCTGGATGGCCAGGATATAGTGACTTCCTACATGTTCATAATTATATTTGGTTAGTTTTATAGTTCATTCTGCCATTGATCAACTATGTAGAGTACTATGCAAAAGTCTTGAGTCATATATTTTACTAGGAAAATGGGAAATAGATGCATTCATTTATTGAAATGTTCAAACATGCATGGAAATACAGTATAAAATTCAACAACAGAGTTTATAGAATTCTGACTTTTAAAGTCAATATTTAGTATGACCACCTTTATTGTTCAACTCGCTTGAGCTGTTTTCTTGTCATTTCTTTAAAATCCTCCAGAAATCCTTTAGAACTATTGGTCAAGAGCACTTGATTATAAGACGGTGTGGCTCCTTGGAAGCAAAATGTAAAGAAATTAGGAATGGTTCAAGAGTTCTGCACAGTACTGAATGTTATATTGTAAAGCATGTAGTGTTGGTGCATGCTGGTGTTAAAAGAAATGCAAAACAAACTCATTCAATAGTAACATTTCCAAAACAAGTGAAAACTTTTATCTGTTATCAAGCAACACAAAACTGCAAAAAAACAAAAAAGATCTTTTTTGATCAATCAGCCCGTTGGACAGTAGAGGGTGCTACAGTGCAACATTTAGTTACTTAAAGGCAAGGCTATATTCACAGTAACCATTATCCTCAGTGCTGACAAAAACATGTTTGCACTACCGGATGATGATACTAAATAACATTCTTCTAATTTTCTAACTCAATCTGGGTCATATTTCAACTTTTATCTTCAATTTTCTTCTTCTGTAGAAACTCCACCAGATGAGCAGAAAGGCTTCAGTTTGGAAGAAAAATCCAAGACATCCAAAAAGAGGGTCCACTACATGAAATTCACTAAAGGTGGGTTTATCATGAGGCGGCAATGGAACGAGATGAACAGGAATAAATGTGCTAAGATATACGATGCTAAACACAGTTTTCTTGCTCTCTGCAGCAATTACCTGTCAAACTATATCCTATTTAAAAAAAACAATTAAAAAGTCAGCCAGGAGGCCTGATTATATTCTTAACACAGCAGAAAGTTAGAAATGCATTGAGGATAATTAGTTCATTCTAACTGCAAGCAAAAATAATCCCCCCTGCTTTCTTATTTTGATGCCAATATACACCTGCATACCATCTACTCAGGGAGACGGACAGACAACCTCTTTGACCCTCGTTAAGCTTTGTGCTCGTCTCAGACCACAGGATCTGATCAGAGCTCCGTCAGCCTGTCCTGGGTCAGCTGGCCTGGTGTGAGCACTAGGGGAGGTTATTTATAACTCTCCCCTCTCCTTTCATTGCTCTTTTACACGTCAGGAAGTTAAGATTTGCTGGTCAAGGCCAGAACACTGATAGGCGTAAGGAGGACTTTTGTGTTCTGGACCAAAATGGGTAACTGCTAGCCCATATTTTACTGCTGAGTCGCTGCATTTGGGCTTGCAGCATAGTTTCACGATCACACACCTACCTTCTTTGGTGAAATGATGAAACTGTGTGTTATTTTGTACTTGGATTATGTAGCTGATACAGATACTATTTTTGTTTTGTATGTTAGTGCACTCATTGATTGTAAGCATGTCTAAATAATCAATAATTATTTGTCACTAGCTTAAAATCTACCTCATCAAGTCAGCATGCTCTGCAAAAACAAAATACCTCAACTTTTGCCTCACCTGGAAGAGCCTTCTACACTTTACGTCATTCAATAGCAGCTTCCTGCTTCCTGTTTGGGGCATCTGGCATCTCCATTTACTGGCCCCCCAAAAACAACAACCTCCCGTGACCTATTAGATGACCCATCCTGATAAAACACTGCCTCAGTCTCTCCCCCAGACCCTCTTGCCCTGTTTTTGTAGTCTTAATTTAGCAGGAGCCAAAAACGGACCCTTTTTTTTTTTTTTTTTGCGTGAGTGTTTCCTTACAGATGAGATTCACCTATACAAGAGACACGCAAAGCATAGAGCGTGGACATGGCGGGATGATGATGATGCTGATGCTCAGTTTTTCTTGGTTCACTACAGATCAGAGTTAGATGCTGAGTACTCGTACAGCCTTGTGTGAAGTTTAGTTTAGATTGAAACCTTTGTGACTCACCCAGAAGCACCTTTGGCTCATTCTGTTTCCGCCTGCTTCCTGATCGCTTTACATTGTTATATACAGCGCACTGCCTTTTTAACCACATCTGCTTTTGAAATGTGAAATATGGCCAACTGAGTTTCTTATAATATGTTATTAGGCCTCATGAGTGTACAAGATAAAATTTAGTCCAATGTGGTTCTGGACAGTTATTTTATAAAACTGTGCTGAAGCTTAGATTTAATTTGAGTAGGTTTACATCAACATCTGTATGGGAGAGGATGACTGTTAACACATAATTGGAATCGCACTGAGATGTCAAACTCATTTTACATCATGGGCCACATACAGTGAAGGTCCCCTCTCTGTAAGTGTAGAGAAATTTAACTACATGTGTAATAAAGGAGAAACCATCATTGAAGGAAAAAGAAGAAAAATGCTGTCAGCACGAGTCTTTGTGCTTAAATTGTAAGAATTAAATGTGTAAAAGACAGAAATCCACAACTCTGTTAGTTTGGTGTAGTTTGAATAGCCATGGGTGAGGTCCTCCACATGTTTTTTTTTTTTTTAAACTGTCCAGTGGACCGGAGCCTTTGTTGAGCTTGTTTGACTGCTCTGGACATTTTTTTAAATCTCCGATTTATCGTAGTGTGTCTTGTGTGCAAGTTCCATTGGCATAAATGCATGCCCCGGCCGTCTCTATAGTGGTCTCTGTTGTTGAAAATTTAAGTTTAATTTTGTCTCATTAGTCTGAACTGTTTCACACCAGTTTCTTGTTAAATGTGTCTTCTACATGTTTCTAGTGAACCTGCTGAAATGCTACTCTTATTCCCACCAGATGTTTATAAAATTTCAGAGGAAACTAAAGAGAAAATTTGCAGTTCATTGCATTTGGCATGTTGAGAGGGAAACCGTTTAGGGGGATTGCAGGTGCAATTATTGTAGTTGGACTCTTGAAGGAGAGTGCAGCTCTGTTGACCGTAGACCTTCAACTGTCTTTGGGAATATAACACCGTTTTAACATGTTGCTATACAAAGAGGTGGCAACCGTTGTCACGCAACAATAAAGGAGGCTGGTATTTCATGTTTGACTGTACGCAACTTATAATTTAATTGGAAACTTGAGACTCCCAGTTCTCTGGTCTGATAGGCGTTTATGTTCAGTGCACTTTGAACTAGAGAACTGTCATTTTTGACCTTTTTAAATTGAGAACATATTTATTGTTCTCTCTAAGTGGCAGGTGACAGTATTTTATGTATTGGGCACCTCCTCTTGACAGATCATCATTTTGTTTTCAGTTTATGGCGCAGATTAAAACCAAAGAGTTACCTGGCAACATATAACCTGTCACGGCTGTTTGCAAGTTTCCACCGACCGCTCTCCTCTCTGTGAAGCTGTTGCCAAGTTGAGGCTTGGATTTAGAGTTGTTAAGCTTGTTACATGAGAGGTTGAAAAGATCAGGTAATAGCTCTGTCATTGACTGTCAGCCTTTTTGTGATAGTTTCTCTGGTTGAATATTCCAACCTCATTTGAGCCATTAATTTTATTCTAAGATTGGACTACTTTTAGCTTGGTTTAGAGCAGTTATGCTTGTGAATTGTTTAAGTCAGGGGTGTCAAACATAAAGCCCAGGAGCCAGAATTGGCCTGGCAAAGCCTAGATTCCAGACCATTGGACAGCTTTGGAAAATATGAAAGAGGGCATAAATTTTGGACTTTTATCTCTATTTTCATAAGTTTGTCTTACCTACAAAGACCTCCCTCATGGGCATTCAAACGATACCAAAGTATTAAGTAACAGATAAACAACTAAATAACCAAAAAAAAGGATCTTTTCTGTTATTTTCTGGCCCTCAGGGTGAAATAAGTTTGACATCCTTGGTTTTTTTTTTTTTTTTTTTTCTTTTAAATGACATCAGAAACAGCAGTATGCGACATTACGTGATGGCAGAGCTTCAGTTCATCCTTTGTCTTTTTTTTTTTTTTTTTAAGAAATAGGACAGGGGGAATGAATGAGAGAAAGAGGGGGAGAGAAAGAAAGAAAACCAAAGGGGAGAAGAGACGGTGAGAAGGGGGGGGGAAAAAAAAAAACCACCACTTCTTGGTTCCCTTTATTGGGGAAAAAAAAACAACAAAAAAACAACAAAAAAAAACAAACAGAGGAGACAGCAAACAACAAAGAGCAACATAATAATAGAGAAAACAAAGCACCATCACAATAAACTAGCTAGTCATAGATATCAATAGTTACTGAATAATAAACGATATTGTGCAGCACGCAAGATAGACAGCGCACAGTGTGCTTTGAGGCAGCAGCCAAGAAAGCTTTAGTCCGCGTCTGTGAATACCCATGTGTACACCTGTGTGCATACCTGTGTGGATCAGCATGCTTGCATTCCAAAGGTTTCTCCATGTAATGATCTGCTAGGGAGTGTGGGGGGGCCACAGCCCCGTCCTCCAGGGTGTGAAGCGGGTATGGAGGAGATCAAAACTCCAGACATCCAGAGGCCCCCAGAACACAAGAGACCACGGAAGACCAACAGAGGGGCAGCCCCTCTGTTGGACATCCTTGGTTTAAACCATTTATCTGCAACTATTGGCCCACCATTTCAAAACACTGGTGCACTCCATTTAACAGCTATTGATTCCATTTAGTCACTAATTGATTATGCCTTTGAAAAAACTCCTAGATAAAGATTCAGTTACTTATAACTATTATAACAGCTTATCTGCACTTTCCAACAAACGGATCTAATAGTTTATCCGTACTCTTATCTAATGCTTGTTAGCCATAATTAAACATTTTTCCATTATGATCATTATTTCAATCATCTATGTTTTCTTTTTGGCTCTCAGTTTGTACTGCTTAACTTTTTTTGTACTCACATTTTGATTCAAAAGCAAGTTTAACTTAAAATTCTTCCCGGGTCTTCCCCTCTCACTTCTGCCGAATTGCCCCATTCTTGAGAATTGGCTTGGCTTGGTCTATAACCAGTCACTGAGCTCAGTGCATTCCTGCAGTACTGCTGTAAAAACATTGTGGCCACAGCATCATCAGTACCTCTCCCTTTTAGTGCAGGTCTCCTCCCGACTCTCCCTTTCTTTTTTTCCTTTTTTTTTTTTTTAAAAATATTGATATCCTGTTCATGCTGGCTCTCTCTCTGCCAGCGCTGAGGATTGATGGCCTTTGTTTGTGGGGAAAGGCACCAAAATCTCCACTGCTTAGGTCCAGGGCCCACAGCATAAACCAGTAACCCAGTTTTAATTGCTACCTCCATCTATCACCTGTCAGGGCAGCAAGGGTGGTTGATGCGGAATTTAACTACAGCTCTCCATCGGCTACTCTGTGTTGGCTTCGTTCCAGCTTTTGGGCTTTTAATTAAACATGTTTTTGCATCACGGCCAAAGTGAATTGATGGAGCCTAACAGACCGTGTGAATTGCATGTATATATGCTGAGGACCTCCTGTTCTAATTTCACTGACAGTGTTTTCTGTTCACTGGAGCTTCTGTAAGTCTCTACTGATAATTGTCGTTTCATCTGTGACCTTGGAAACCGCAAACCTTTTCCACTGCATGTGGGCAGTACCCACGCTTCATCCCATTTAAGTGTATTCATCCAACTTTAAACGCATAGTGGGAAAAACTAGGATTTTTCTTTTTTTAATCAGAACGTTGTTATTTGCACTTTCACCTGAAAGCCTGACAATTCTGACAGGCACTTCCTCATCCAAACAGTAGAAGGGTCAAATTGGATATAATTTTTGTCTGACCGGAGTTCACTAGATGACAACCACCACAGCAAACACCCCCCCCACCCCACCCACCCCCACCGTCCTTTCCATTTATTTTACTTTTCATCGGACTTTCTTGGTTTTGCTGCTTAGACCTTGTATGTGCAGGGACTTTCAAAGCCAAGGGCAGGGGAGATAGAGGTTTAAAAGCAATAAATAACCGAATGTTATCAGAGCCCCGCTGAAGGAAGAGGATGCAGCTGCATGAACAGGACCCAGGCTTGAGACAAGCCACTGTGTGCTTCAGGAGTCTTTGAGGACCCGCTTGAAAAGGGGAATCCGGAGGCGTGGCGTAGCAGACCTTTTCGTCTAGTTTATTTTTCTTTACCGTTTTATCCCTGCAAAAAGAATACAGCCCCCCACCACCCCTACCCTGTTTCTTTTATTTACTCAGTGACCACCTTCTGCTCACCCCCAACACACAAACACACACAAAGGTACTCAGCTGCAATATTTAAAGGTTTGCCTGGAAAAAAGAGAAACAATAAACAATGTTCTTTAAGAAAAAAAAAGCGTGCATGTTGTTGAAAATGGGACTGTGAATCAATTTTTATCACCTTTTAATTCATAAGGTGGTCTTTTTATTCCGAGTCGCAGCACATAAGTTTTCCAGCCTGGTGTTAATGATTTGTACATATTCTTTTCTGCTTATTACTCTTTCAGGAAAGGATCTATCCAGTCGTAGTGAAACAGATCTTAACTGTATCTTTGGGAAGAGGGCTAAATCAGCAAAAGTCCAAGATCAGGTAAGAGATTACACCTATTTACATCATTCAGAATTAGAAAAAAAGTTGTTTTGAGACTTCAATATTATAATTTATAAAAACATTCTTTTTTATTTTTATTAATCAAATCCACTTAGTTTAACAAGTTAAAAACAAACTGTCCTTTGGCTTTGCACAAAAGCTTTGTAGATAGTAATTCTAATCCAGTGGGTGCGTTCCTAAAATATTAGTGCAAGGGCACAGGACTCTGATCTTCCTTAACCCCGTCAAAGTCAAGCGTGCAGTCCAGCAGGAGATGCCGCACCACTGGCCCAGCTGGCTTGCACTTATCTGTGTCTCCTTGGTAATTCCAAATGATTATTGGTTGCTGATTCTTCCTTCCATCGGTAACTCTGGTATCATCTGGTCCTTCTGCTTCTGCGGGGTACGGCTCCTTGAGCAGCCCGTGGCCCTAGATTAGCCGTGTCACAGCATGCAGCTTTAACACCTCTAACAGGCCACCGATGGCAGCAAGAGCGCCTAAATCCAGTTAAGGGATTTGCACTCTTACCCCCTACTCCTCTCCCTCGCACTCCTGCTTTGCTGTACTTCTGTCTCGAAGCGTCACATCAGCTAGTTAAGAGTGCCAGCGGGCATTATTAAAGGAACATCAAAATTGCAGTGAGGTGTGCAGAAATCTGAAATGATGACGCTTGCAAAAAAAAGTTTCTTTTTTGCTCTTGGCATTGGTGGGCCCATCACTTCAAACGTCACTTTGCCATTTGGCGTTATGGTAGGTCTCATGCTTTTGGAACATGGTTTACAGGCTCCTGCGGGTCAGAGTTGTATTTCGAATCCAGTAAGAACCTTTAGCTTACATATCAAAAACAAAATGTTATTTATGAAATTTGCCTGCATCATCTTTCTATTTATTTTTAAATAAGTTGTCAAGCTGTTTTAATCAGAAAATCAGCTCAAGTGTTTATCTGTGGAGGTATATGAAGCCGTACTTATTCAAACTCACATCAAAGATGTCATTTATTGAAATGAAAGACAGATGAGTGAATTATATAGTTAAAAATACATGTACATAAAAGATGCTATTAAAAATGATCTAAGCTGATTAATAGAACAGATTTACATGCACAGAAGAACTGGAAATTATTAAGCACCCACATAACTTGTACTTTTTATTATTTTATTATGAAAAAAATAACACATTTAAAAATGTGCAATAAAAACTTTTTTTTGTTGTTCTTAGAACTTTTACTGGCCCAGTAGAGGGCCAGAAGAACAATAACATATCTAGCTTTTGGACTCCAAGGCCCAGAAAAAGCCTCTTGCTGGCTTCTTGTGTTTATCTCGAGCATTTGGCTTGAAGAAATTGGCATCTTAAATATCCATAAATTGTACAAAATCCACCCTGCCCTATTCCCCCAGCAGGTGCTGAGCCATAACATCACAATGGCAGCTGCTCCCCAGCTGATTAACACTGGAAATGCAAGCAATACACACCATATTTTTTCCCTCTCTAAACGTTTGGTTATGGGTTGTTATTTTACAGCCAGGAGGGACACCATTGACCATATCGAAAACACTCAACACAATTACAATGCTTTCCCATGAGGCCTTGTGTTGAAACCCAGCAACATCTGAGGTTGCTGGAAAAGAGGCAAAGAGGGTGATGGACCAATCGAGCTCTAGGCATTTTGCCGAATCTCCTGCGAGAGTGAAGGCGACGCTGCCAGTGACCCTCAGCTCACACTGATCTGTGCTTACATTTAACTGCTGTTGCTGCAAAAGTATAATATATGCTTGCAGTAATCTCAATGCCCCATGGAGTTGTAACCCTTAGTAGCGACGAGCTTTGGCTTGATGGTGTAGTTGATTTGTAGTGGCTTGCAGAAGCCACTGCCACCGGTCGCATTATATCACATATCTGCATCGTGACAAGGTGAGGCCAAGAGACTTTGACCAAATCTGGATCGGCTTCTCCAGACCTGCCCTCCTTCCCCCTCATGAATCTTCCAGCACAATCACACCCACTGCTGTCTCTCCGGCCTCCTTTCCACCAGTTCCTCACTGCTGGTGTTTTCCTTCCTTTGCAGTGATGTGCTTCCTGCTCACCTCTTATCGCGGCTCACAACCCTCCCTGAAGTGCAGACAAGCGCATGCGCACATGCACAAACACGCAGACACACACACACACACAGTGTGTACACATTCAGCTGTCCCAGATGCCTCTATTCATCAAAGATGAGAATGTATTGGAAACAGTATATGAGAATATTTTAATTGGTTATTTACAGGGAGCAGCAGCTCTGTTCCTTTAGTGTTAATATTAAATGTAAATATCTTGTTCAGAGGGTAGAGCTCTGTTTAAGGTAAAAATTTATCTTCCAGGTTAAGAATGTATTTATTTTAAAGCTGTACATAATGAAAAATCTGCATGTGTGTTTTTTTTTTTTTTTTTTCTTTTGCAATTTTTTTTACTGTTATTTTTGATATTTAAAAAAATGAGAAATGCACATGAAAGCTTAAAGGAAACTCATACTGACCCTGTTTCCTGGCATAGTTCAGCAGATATTTGATCAGACCGTGATTAAACAAGCATTTTTGTGTCAACTTTAATTAACTGACAAGTGATTATCTGTGATTAAGTATGCTGACAGATGGGATATCATAGTGAAATGCACATTCCTCCCTCCTTTCTTACAGTGTATGATAGAGCAGGGATTAGAAGCACTGTTTAATTTTTTTTTCTTTTAATTGCATGTACAAACATGTAGTTGAGCATGATTGTAACTTAATTTTACTCGTGCAAGAGTATTTCCTAAGATCGTGTTCTTAGAGAATCTCTCATGTCATCCATAACCAGTTTTTATGTAGCCACATGAAAATATGTGCTTAAAAAAAACAAAACAACCTTATTTACTCTGCCTTACTGTGAGGGTTGCGGCGTAGCACCTGTCTATCTACTTACCTCTCGGTTATCCATCACCCATCCCACGCTAGCAACCCGCCTCCATCTCCTGCCTCCTCCTTGTGCCCCTCGGTACAATTACTCACCGCATGACAAATGACAGGCGCTCTCTGCCGAGATATCAAAAAAGCCCCGGCCACTTTTAAATGAAGGCACTTTGGCAGCGCCCTGCTCCCCGTTCTTATCGGCAGGCAAGCAGTGCCCCTGGCCGTCTTGCGTCCCGCTCTCCTTCCTCCCCCCTCCTTCTCCACCACCCCTGCTCTCTGTGCCCTCCTCTGGGGGTTTAGTTAGGGGAGCCACATGGAGGGCCAGCCCAGCTTGATTTATCTCCCTTGCCCCTCTGCCCAGCCACTCAGGCAGGCCGAAAGAGCCAACGAGGCTCCAACGGGCCTCAACTCGAAACCCCGGCATTAGCTGAAATAAACCATTCTGCCGCCCAGTGAAAAATGTCCTCTGATTGGCTAATTAATCAGTCAAAGGGGAGCGACGCGGCTTGTGACTTGAGGGACCCAAGCGGGCGACCGCAGAGGGCCTGCTGATAAATAGACTCCCCGCCGATTCATACATCAACAAAAGTTAGTCATTTTTTAAAGCCGCCAGCTCAGTTGAAAGGTGGAAACAAGCCATAGTTTTATTTTTCCACCTACATTTCCTTCTTCCTTTCTCTTTTTAAGGGAGTGGGTGGTGGCGGTAGTAGTAGTAGTAGTAATAACAATAATAATAATAGTTATGATTTGATGCATTTTTAAAACCACTACTAGTTTAAAATTAAAGGGAATGAGATTTATTATCATTATTATTTTTTTATTATTTTAATCTTTCATATACTAAAGTTAAGACGCGCAGCATGATGGAAAAGTTTGGTGCTTGAGTTTTCAATTTACCAGTTTGAAAACTAAAAGCTTGGCTGGTAGTCATAAGAAAAAAGAAACATCTAAAGATTACGGTTTTATATTAACCGTTATGACCACTACAGACATGACAGTTGTTCCAACATCAATCCATTCATTAGTTCTGTACTCCCTAAAAGTGTCAGGGAAGAAAAATGGTGGCGAATAATTTAGTGCGATCCTTGTTTTGACGTCTGACTCTCCAGTCAGACAGTAGGCATGGTGCGCCCTGTTCTTGGGTCAGCGCGACCCCTGCGGCCTCTCCCACTCCCACTCGTGCTCCGGCACAAAGGGCTGAGGATCGGGCGGCACCTGTTGCAAGTGTTTCCTGCCCACGCGTTGTCCACATGAAGGATCGCGCTTCAGCAGGGGCTCCCCCGATACTGCCGTGTTAAGGAATATGGGGCAGGGGTGACACGGGTGGCTCTTGAGCATTTGGAAGATGCGATGCTGAAGTGCCAGGGGGGTCGGACGAAACTTTGCTGATGGCGCAGAAGCACGATTTCTTTTCAGGACCTTTTTTTTTAAAAATATAAATCTATTATGCTTTACAGCTTGGTACTGAGGCCAGTGGAGAGTAAAGTGAGTTAAAAATGACCAGGAAATGTGGATGCTTGGTCATAGAAAAAGCCAGAGTACCAGCTGTACTTACGGCATGTAAGCAAACTGAGAAGTTATCTTTCATATTGTGTAATTTAAAGAGACTATGTATAGGCCATTGTATTGTAAAAATGACATTGTAAATAGAAATACAACTCCAAAAGTCAAGGATTTTTTTTTTTTTTTTTGACTCACTTTTCCATTAATATGCAGAACTCAAATGTTGAAAGGGGATGCCGGTGTAAACGTGCATTGTCGCAGTGTGTTTGCTGCAGTTTTAAACAGGGCGGTGCATTCGCGCAGGCTGCAGGGCTCATTGTGAAGCTGGAGAGCTCTAATACATTCTCAGATAACATCTAATTGCTTCGAGCAAAGCATTGCCTTTCTTGAGCATTTTTGTTGACAGGCCCTTTTACACGACCGCCGAAAATATCAAGGCCCGCCAAATCCCCCAAAGACACACACACATCGCATTTGCCACTTTACCTCCCTGGCAGTTGTGTGGATTGCTCTCATGCCAGCTCGCTGACACTTGCAGATTAGCGTGGGACACAAAAAAAAAAGGAAAAGAAAAGAGGGTGTCTGTCTCTTAGTTACAGCCCAAGCTAGAATACATGAGAGCAGGGTAATTACCGCCTGGTAAAGCTAACCGCCCAAAGATTTCCAGCTCTCTCGGCTGTTTACAGCCGCAGACTACCGTTTAATCACTGACTCTTTAATCTAATAAATCACAGCTGGGAAAAATAATCACGGTCTGTTCTCTCCCCGGGCTTGGGGTTGGGATGGGGGGGGAGTACCCCAGTGTTCGTGATGGGGGCATTGTCAGCAAGCGTTTGCAATGTTAAACAAGCACAGGGCAGTCATGCTGCATGCATAATGTTGTCTTCATTTGTTACTTATGATAAACGTTCTCGCACCAGGCACAAAGTGTAATTTTTCAAACCCATTTTAATGCGTTTTGCCTCAACTGCACACTGAGGCTATGCGTTAAGCAAAGTATTGCTTTGTGGAAGTTTCATACCATGTGTGGCATTTGATGTGCGTACACTTCATCATTTTATTTACTTTTTTTTTTTTTTGTTGTTTTAAAATTTACTTTGTGTAGGCCACATTTATACAGAACAAGGATTCATGAAAGAATGACACTGAAGGCAGCATCAGTACTTAAAGTGGCCAACTGAAACATTTACCTATTTCCCAGGAAATAAAGTATCAATCTATTTTTTTCCCCTTTTCCCGTGTCCGCCCACATCAGGCTCATGAAGGATGGGGCTGCTGGACTTGCGTGTTCATCAGGGAGAGACAGCTGGCTAATCAGGGCCTGATCCATAGACCTTGAGTATCACCAAATTTATTATTGTGGCAGAACAATGAGGGCACACTCGTGCAATTACAGACCCGACCAATATTGGCTAGAAATTTATTGAAGAAAAAAAAAGCAAGTAATGCAAACAGGCAGGTTTTTTTTTATTATTTATTTATTTTTTAGGAAAATAAATGAGCAACTGGAGCATTGTCAAATCCTAATTAACATGAGTTGGAAGGTGTGTTGTGTCTGCAAAACTATTCACATTCACCTGGTTTTTAATGACTTTTAGAAATCAAATACAGGTAAACTTTGTAACTTCCCCCAGGTTTAACGTGCATGTTTGTATATGCATTTTCTAAACTTTTTTTTTTTTTTTTAAAGAAACTGTGGTTCTGTTATTACATATATTTACTAGATCTGTGTTTGAATTTGAGTAGATGGATTTGCAGTATTTCTCTTTTTTCCCAC
>NW_024584050.1:0-4390 GCF_018398535.1 Haplochromis burtoni
GTCTAAAGGCAAAGAAAGATGCCCAACGGATTTACTTTACCAAATTGACCATCCCAGCCTTGCCGTAATGGTCCATTTGATTCACCTTTTATTGTTTATTTTATTTTCACTTACTGAATACGGGACAGACTTGACTGGGGGAAAGAAGGGGAGAAAGAAAGAGGGAAAGAGAAACAGCTGAGAAGAGGGACGGGGGAGAAGGGCAAAAAACAAAAACCAACAGAACGGGCAGAGAAAAAAAATGCATATATCAATCACCTGGATCACCTGCTGAGAAAGAAAAAAGAAAACAAGCAGAAGAGAACAAGAGTAATAGAATAAACAACATCACAATGATATATGGGAATATGACAGTAAATACTAAATATTAAACATTATTGTGCAGCACATAAGATCAACACAACACAGTGTGCTTTGAGGTAGGAGCCAAAAAGGGTGTAGTTTGTGGGTGTGATCACCCGTGTGTACACCTGTGAGCATGGACGCGCTTGTTTTTTTTAAAAGGTTCCTTCATGTAATGATCTGCTAGAGGGTGTGGGGGGGCCACAGCCCCGTCCTCCAGGGCATGAAGCAGGTATGGAGGAGATCAAAACTCCAGACATCCAGAGGCCCCCAGAACACAAGAGACCAAGGAAGACCAACAGAGGGGCAGCCGCGCCACTGTCCCAGAAAGAGCTGAGGAGAGTCCCAGATGAGGGCTCACTCAGCAGCCGCGGAGCAGAAGCCAGGGGGAGTTGCAGTGACGCGCCCGTGAGCTCCGCCGGCAGCCAGCTGTGCCTGAGTGACCGAGCCCCAGGCCGAGAGGCCGGGGGCACCCCACCTCCGAAGTGGCCCGAGCGAGCCCCAGGCTCCAGGCCCCGATAAGCGGCCGCCAAGGAGTGAGCCGGTGTGTACCTGGACGCCCATCCCCAGACACAAAGAACCACCAACGCACCGATGTCTGAGGGGTCCGCCACTGGCAGGGGAAGTGGTGGTGGGGGGAGATAGGCCTCCAAACCTTGGAGGGCCTGAGATGTCCCCAGAGAGGTGGCGTCTGACACCCAACCTGACATATAGACACAGACATACAGGCACACACAGATACAAAAACATCCATTCCCACCCTCATGCTCTCATATGCACTTACTCCACACTCAACCAACGTGGAGACAGACATAAAGAGACGCTGTACACACGATCACACTCCCCAAGCGTACTCTAAGCCCCGGGTCTAGGTACCCTTGCCCCTGGAGGGGGGGAACTGCACCCAGACCCAGGTGGTGTTACCCTTTTCCCTGCGGTGGGGGGAGGCAGACCGCCCCGACTCCGCAGCAGCAGGGAGGCCCCACACTCCAGACCGCAGTCGGACGGCCAACTCCTCCTCCTAGCCCCCCCGCTCCAGCAGGTCGCAGAGAATGGGGGTGAGAGAAGACTCCAAACCTCCCTCCACCCGCTCATTGTAGTGTTGATGCATGTGTGTTCTAAGGTGCATTTAAAACCCAGGAGGGCATGGAGCTACCTGCCAGAGAGCAGCAGGTAAGCGCATGGTCCCTCCTGATAGCCCTCAATGTCTACGTGTATTTAAAATTGAGAGGTGGGCAACGACGCCAGGGGTGGGGTGTACACCCTGATGGTACTTTGGATTCCGTGTATCGTGCCCACCCCCAAGATCCTATATGTATGTGTAATGAGAGTGTGAGTAATGTGAATGTCTAAGTTGTGGGATAAAATTGAGGCAGAGGCAGCCAGAAGGGGACAGAGGGGGGGGTAGCCTCCTCTGCACCCTGGTGACATACCCCTACTCCAAGGCCCTGCATGTGTGGGTGGTTGTGGTGGAGCGGGAAGAGGGAGGCAGCTGGAGATGGGGAGGGAAGGAAGGGAGGGGCAAGTGACCCCTCCCTGGGGCCAGCTCCCCCGCTGACCCCAGTAGGCACCCCCATACTCTGCGACCCGCCAGGGAAAGGGGGCCCAGGCCCATCCAGACCGGGGCCCAGTGCAGCAGCGCCTCCCGGCCCCACTCCCCTATTTCTACAGGGTTTGGACTCAGTGGAGACCTTCAAAAAGCAGCTAAAGACATTTTTATTTCAAAAAGCTTTTAATTAGACCAGGGTTTTCATGGTGTATTTTATGACTGTATTATGTTTTCACCTTGTAAAGCACTTTGTGACATATATCCACGCTCTTTGGTTCTGACCATGGTGCGAGATATGTGAAGACTTATCAAAGTGTCTGAAATGTAACATTCCAACTTCCCCTTTAGTGTGTTTGTTGGGCAGCTTAGATAATGTCACTTCAGAAAAGAATATAGCCCATATGGTTTTCACTGCCCTATGCATAGCCAAGAAAACAGTCCTCATGAACTGGAAAAATAAAAATAATCTTAATTCTAACCAATATAGAAATTATCTATTAGATTACATTAGTCTTGATACAGCCTCTGCCACCACATCAGATCAATTGCTCTGGGCTCCTTTGATCAGCTCCATCACCTAGTGGGGGGGGGGTGTCATAGTTTGGTCCCACCTTCGCTGTTGTGATTGGTTTGGGAGTAGGGACAGGCTTGGGGCTAGGGCTGTGCGATATGACCAAAATCTCATATCCCGATATTAAGACATCTATCGTCCAATAACGATATAAATCACAAAAATGTAATATTTTCTGTAAATTCTGTGAATCTCGGGCAGCTCGACTTGCATGAAGTTTTTCCAGCTGGGCGTTGCCTACCTGGAGTCGAGTGTTTTAACTGATGCATGAAACGATACATTTTTAGACATAGGTTGTAACAGCCGCCGTTTTCTTTCTGAGTATTTATTATACAACATGCTGCGGGGGAAAGCCTGTTCTAACGTTTGAGTCTAAGGTTTATTTTTTAGCACCTGACGGCTCTTTCTTGCTTCTCATCCATAAATACTCTGCATCTTTCACGTGATTCTGTTTATTTTGAAGTCTCGAGAGGATCTTGAGCTTTATTGTGGAAGGTTTATGTGGAAAATAAACAAGCGGACACGCGGTGGTTTTACCATTGCTGTTGCTAACCACAAGGCATAAAAACAAGCGCTTGTCTGTCTGTAGTGTGGTTATATTAAATATAAGAGAAAGAGAGAACTTTAAGAAATTAACATAGCCACTAGAGTGACCATCAAAATAATGAAAAAATATTGCCGTAAACAGTTTATTTTGCGACACCACAAAAAAAACGATAGCGTAAAATGAAACGATAGAAGTTTGTATATTGTCATCCGATATAAATCGTTATATCGAACAGCCCTACTTGGGGCGTCGGGGGATTCCCCAGGAGCATCTTTGAGAACTCAACCTGGGGTAGCGGTCATGGCCTATTAAGGGCTCTGCTGGCTCTTAGGTGACGGTTTCCTCATGGCTGTGTGCAGCAGGGCTAGGGGAGGGTCTGTGCTGACGGACATGGGTTACTGAACTGGTAGCCTGGCTGCCCCTGGGTGGGTCCGGGATGGGTGTGGGGTTCTGGGGGTGCTCTGTCTCTGGGCTGGGGCCCTGGCTGGGCCTTGGGGGCTTGGGTCCCGGTTTGTGTGTTGCTGGGGTGGGTGGGTGTCTGGGGGTCCAGCCCTGGCGTAGGGTGTCGCCAGTGCATCGAGCCACCTGGGGGGCTCTTCAACTGGTGGGGGAGGCTGTTACAGCTTGCAGGAGGTCTCCTCTCTTCAGGAACTAACTCTGCAGGAGGGGGAGATATAGGAGAGGTGGAGGAAGTTCTCAGCCTGGGTGTCTATTGTCTTGTGTAGTCTGGAAGATGAGTGGATGACAGGGTGGGTGCAGTTTTCTGTAGTGGGGTCGGGTGGGCTGTCCCAGGCTCTGTGGGGCCAGGCGGTGCTGCTGAACTGGGCCCAGGTCCGGATGGGCCTGGGCAGAGTATGGGGGTGCCTACTGGGGTCAGCTGGGCCCAGGGAGGGGTCACGTGTCCCTCCCTTCCTTCCCTCCCCATCTCCAACTGCCTCCCTCTTCCCGCTCCACCACAATCACCCACACATGCAGGGCCTTGGGGTAAAGGTGTGTCACCAGGGTGCAGGGGAGGCATCCCCCCCTCTGCTCCCTTCTGGCTGTCGGTGCCTAAATTTCATCCCACAACTTAGATATCCACATTACTCACACTCTCATATCACATACATATAGGATCTTGACATCGGTGCGTTGGTGGTTCTTTGTGTCTGGGGATGTGCGTCCAGGTACACACCGGCTCACTCCTTGGTGGCTGCTTGTCGGGGACTGGAGCCTGGGTCTCACTCAGGCCACTTCGTGGGTGAGGGTCTCACTCAGGCCACTTCGTGGGTGAGGGTCTCACTCAGGCCACTTCGTGGGTGAGGGTCTCACTCAGGCCACTTCGTGGGTGAGGTGCCCTCGGCCTCTTGGCCTGGGGCTCGGTCACTCTGGCACAGCTGGC
>NW_024584050.1:4415-16326 GCF_018398535.1 Haplochromis burtoni
CGGCATCCAGAGTAAAGAGGTTAAAAATATTTAACCAACTCAAAAAACTACAGGCAGATGTTGTCCTTTTACAAGAGACCCACAGACCTCTTAGAGGTTCGAATGAACTTAAAACACCTGAGTTTCCTAATGTGTTCTCAGCTTGTTATAATTCTAGACAAAGGGGAGTAGCAATTTTAATACATAAAAATATTAATTTCACAGTACTCGATACAGTTATAGATCCAGAGGGCAGATTCTTAATCATTAAACTATCTATACTTGATAAAAAGCTATGTATTGCAAGTGTATATGGTCCAAATGTTGATGATCCCTCATTCTTTCACGGTTTTTTCAGTGCACTCTCTGAACACTTAGATGGCACACTTGTTCTTGGAGGCGACCTCAACCTTGGACTAAATGAAGACATGGATAGGCTCAATACAGCAGGAACTCAGCGTAATTGGCAGTCCACAAATATAATCAAACAGTATATGAGCGACTTTGGTCTTTGCGATGCATGGCGCTCCCTTCACCCCACCAGTAAGGAATATACTTTTTTCTCACATGTCCATCACTCCTACTCTCGTCTGGATTATTTTTTGGTCAGCAGCTCACTGCTGAACGACATTTCAGACACTGAGATTCACCCTATAGCTGTCAGCGATCATGGTCCTGTGAACATTACTAAAAGTAATCGCACACCAATGTAATACTACGCGCAGCGGGTCAAGCTTGAAGTAATCTGCGAGGCTCATTGTTCTGTGGAATCTGCGAGCAGAAGCGGGGCAGCGACGCGCCCGAGGCTCCGCCAGCAGCCAGGGCGTGCCAGAGTACGAGGCCCCTATTTGCCCATCTACATTGTTGCGCGAACTCGGAGCTTGTTTTAGGGTTTTTTTTCCCAGCTGTAACAATCACGATTTTCTGCCCACACCGCCAACACCACAGACAAGGACAAATGGGATTGGTCTACAATCATGATGAGACGGTTCAACGATGACAGAACTTCTACAATGATTAATATTTTTAGAAAGACCATGGAGTGTGATTGCAATATTTTGAAATTTCCTACCATTCAACCACTTCCACGCATAGAGAACATCAGCTATATGGTGCTATGGGCGAGCAGGGAAGCTGATGCATGATTGAGGGATATAAAATAGGACACTGCACCAGCCCAACATGGCACTCCGTAAAGTTCTACGCACTCTGGACGCCATGGTAAACGTCAGGAGACCCCTGTACAAGCCATCGCACGACCTTACTGGCGTATTTCCCACGACCATAAGACGCACTGTACCTGAGAGAATATGGGCGCAGTAGCTACCCCAGTGCTCCTCAGTACCCTCGTGAGCCAATTACTATTAGGTCTCTAAGCCACCAACAACATCTCAAAGAGGCAGGTCACTGAGATTAGGCCTTAGGGCGTGGCATACAATAGCTACCGTATGCTGTTATTCAAAACTGAAACGCCGGCAGCATCCCAAGACCATCAAGACAAACCCACTCGACAACGGTCCACCGGTACTGGTCAAGCATTCCTCTTATTACTTGGAGATTGTGCCATTATTTTTAACACACACATAAGGCGCACTGGATCATAGGGCGCATACAAGTACCGTATGCGTATTTAAAAATAAAGCGGGAGCAAACCTGAGTTCGGTACTCACATTTCTATTACCGGTAATCGTCATCATCAACAACACACAAGCATACAAGTGTGCATATTTAAAAATAAAGCAGGAGCAAAACAAAGTTTGGTACTCACATTTTTATTACCAGTAATCGTCATCATCAACAACACACAAGCATACAAGTGTGCGTATTTAAAAATAAAGCAGGAGCAAAACAAAGTTTGGTACTCACATTTTTATCATCAATCAAACCCATCGAAGTCCTCATCCTCTGTGTCTGAATTGAACAGCTGCGCTAAATCTCCATCAAACATGCCAGGTTCACTTTCTTCACTGTCAGAGTCACTTTCCGTGCCGTGCGGCTCCTCGGAAATGATGCCGGCTTTTGCGAAAGCTCGAACAACAGTGCCAGCAGACATGTTAGCCCAAGCATCTACAATCCATTGGCAAATTGTGGCGTAACTCGCCCGGCGCTGCCTTCCACTCTTGGTGAAACTGTGGTCTCCATCGGTCATCCATCGCTCCCAGGCCGCTCGCAGCCTTACTTTGAACGGGCGGTTCACACCGATGTCCAGCGGTTGGAGTTCCTTTGTCAGGCCTCCCGGAATGACAGCAAGCTCACAGTTCATTTGCTTCACAAGTTTTTTCACATCGGCTGTGAGATGGGCACGCATAGAGTCACAGATCAACAGCGATGGTGATGCGTGGAAAAAACCACCTGGTCTCCTTACATACACCTCCCTCAGCCACTCTTTCATCATTTCCTCATCCATCCAGCCCTTTTCATTTGCCTTAATGATGATTCCTGCTGGAAACTTCTCTTTAGGCAAAGTCTTTCTCTTAAAAATCACCATAGGCGGCAGTTTCTGTCCATTAGCATGGCAGCCAAGCACAACAGTAAAAGAAGACTTTTCATACCCCGTTGTGCTGGTCGTGATGGCACCGTTTCATAAAACGAAAGCACCAAGACGGACCTCCTTGGAAATGTTCAATGTTCATCTCTTCAGCTAGTGAAACTGCTTTTAGCCGAATGGTGACCGTCGAAACGCTTCTCCCGCTCGCTCTTTGCTCGATGATCCACCGCTCGAGTCTTTCCTCCAACTCGAGCCACCTCGCCTTATGTCCGCGGAAACTCAGCTGCGTTTTCTTGACCTGCCGGAGCTTGTTTTCCAGCTTCCTCCATTTGCGAACCATCGATTCATTAATCTTAAATTCTCTCGCCGCTGCTCGATTTCCATGTTCCTCCGCGTAGCTGATGGCCTTCAGTTTAAACTGTGCTTCGTAAGCGTGTCTCTTTGCCATTTTCAGGGTTGTTAAAACAACGATGTTCCTGCATAATGCACATACCTGTTCTTTTATACAGGTATGTGCGATTGTCCCGGTATATACGATCAACGCCCACACTTCACCCTTTAGCGTTCTCATGGTGTTCTCTACTACGTCCTCCTTACAACACACAGGGCGCACTGCACTATAGGGCGCGCCGCACTTTTTAAAGAAAATCTAAGGCTTTTATGTGCGCCTTATAGTTGCGAAAATACGGTAAACCTGGCCAAAACAGAAACTTTGATTATTGCATTAGTGCAATACCTGATATTAAACGGCGACTGGGTGACTTAGGTTCCTCACAGAAACATAACCTTAGAAACTTGGGTGTCATTTTTGATGAAGCTTTTTCTTTGGAGGGACATTTAAATCAGACAGTAAGAACCTGCTTTTTTCACCTGAGGAACATTTCTAAACTTAGATCCATCGTGTCAACAAGTGAACTCGAGATGATAATACATGCTTTTATCTCTACAAGACTTGACTACTGTAACAGCCTGTTTACTTGTCTAAACATGAAAGGGCTAGCCCGCCTACAGGTTGTTCAAAACTCTGCAGCGAGGCTACTGACCCGCTCGAACAAGGGTGCTCATATGACCCCTGTTTTAAAGTCGCTGCACTGGCTACCAATCAGATTCAGGTTCCATTTTAAAATTCTAGTTTTAACTTTTAGAGCATTACAGAGACAGGCACCCCCCTACATTGCTGATCTGATTCATACACACACCTCCACTCGTAACCTGAGGTCAGCAAACCAAAACCTTTTAGTGGTCCCCCACACTCTTTAAAACCCGAGGGGACCGATCTTTCCAAGCTGTTGCACCCAGATTGTGGAATGCACTTCCCCTATTTTTTTTTTCTTTTTCTTTTTGCCTGTCCCGTTTGGCTCTTTTGCCACCAGAATTGTTGTCTAAAGGCAAAGAAAGATGCCCAACGGATTTACTTTACCAAATTGACCATCCCAGCCTTGCCGTAATGGTCCATTTGATTCACCTTTTATTGTTTATTTTATTTTCACTTACTGAATACGGGACAGACTTGACTGGGGGAAAGAAGGGGAGAAAGAAAGAGGGAAAGAGAAACAGCTGAGAAGAGGGACGGGGGAGAAGGGCAAAAGACAAAAACCAACAGAACGGGCAGAAAAAAAAATGCATATATCAATCACCTGGATCACCTGCTGAGAAAGAAAAAAGAAAACAAGCAGAAGAGAACAAGAGTAATAGAATAAACAACATCACAATGATATATGGGAATATGACAGTAAATACTAAATATTAAACATTATTGTGCAGCACATAAGATCAACAGAACACAGTGTGCTTTGAGGTAGGAGCCAAAAAGGGTGTAGTTTGTGGGTGTGATCACCCGTGTGTACACCTGTGAGCATGGACGCGCTTGTTTTTTGTTTTTTAAAAGGTTCCTTCATGTAATGATCTGCTAGAGGGTGTGGGGGGGCCACAGCCCCGTCCTCCAGGGCATGAAGCAGGTATGGAGGAGATCAAAACTCCAGACATCCAGAGGCCCCCAGAACACAAGAGACCAAGGAAGACCAACAGAGGGGCAGCCGCGCCACTGTCCCAGAAAGAGCTGAGGAGAGTCCCAGATGAGGGCTCACTCAGCAGCCGCGGAGCAGAAGCCAGGGGGAGTTGCAGTGACGCGCCCGTGAGCTCCGCCGGCAGCCAGCTGTGCCTGAGTGACCGAGCCCCAGGCCGAGAGGCCGGGGGCACCCCACCTCCGAAGTGGCCCGAGCGAGCCCCAGGCTCCAGGCCCCGATAAGCGGCCGCCAAGGAGTGAGCCGGTGTGTACCTGGACGCCCATCCCCGGACACAAAGAAAAAGCAGGAGCGACTGTAACAGGCTGCACGCTGGTTGGCGCATGCGCACTCATCATATAGCATCATATAGCACCTTTCACAGACATGTCACAAAGTGCTTTACAAGGTAAAAACACAATACAGTCATAAATACCCTGGTCTAATTAAAAGCTTTTTGATTTAAAAATGTCTTTAGCTGCTTTTTGAAGGTCTCCACCGAGTCCAAACACCGTAGAAATAGGGGAAGTGCATTCCACAGTCTGGGTGCAACAGCTTGGAAAGATCGGTCTCCTCGGGTTTTAAAACGAGTGTGGGGGACCACTAAAAGGTTTTGGTTTGATGACCTCAGGTGGAAGAGGTATGTGCTATGGGAATCAGGCGGGTGACTGCCCCAGGGAGTCAAACCTTGCCCCTTCCCTTTCTTCCCCTCCCCACTCCAGCTGGCTCCCTCTCACGCCCCCTGGCCGGAAGTTGCCTGAGTCCGAGGCGTTAGACCAGACCACGAACATGGAAAGACCCTTGGAAGGGGTATGGTGCACCTCCCCAGACGCTTGTGAGGGCCTGAGACCTCGATCGGCCCAAGAGAAGGGTATGCGCCCCCCTCGCCCCCGACATCCTCTGACATATAGATTCCAGACATACCCTCATGGCACTCGACACAGATACCTACAACAGGTGGCCTCAATATCTCACTTCTCTACATTGCTCTCAATACCTGCCACTTCACTCCACACTTAGTGCAACCATTAACGTCGAGACGAATCAGTACAATCATTCAAAGAGCACTCGCTGTCTCACAATCGATTCACGACTCCACCCAAGCGTACTCTAAACAAAACCGGTAACTAGGTACCTTGGCCCCCTGTGGTGGGAACTGCACCGATGACGCCAGGTGGTGGTTACCCTTCCCTGCGGTTGGGCGGAGGTCAACGACCCGCCCTCCGCCACACACAGCAGCCCAGCGCAAGAGCCCACACAGCCAGACGCAGTCGGGACGGCACACACTCCCTCCTTCCTAGCCCCCGCTCCACGCCGGTTCGCAGCGCAACTGGGGGTGTGCAGATGTACTCTCAAACCTCCATCTACCACCGTACCGCTGTACATGCATATGTAGGGTGGACTCGCCTAATGATGTGGAGTGCAATACCATGGGCGATTTTATTCCACAGCTCATTGTAGTGTTGATGCATGTGTGTTCTAAGGTGCATTTAAAACCCAGGAGGGCATGGAGCTACCTGCCAGAGAGCAGCAGGTAAGCGCATGGTCCCTCCTGCTAGCCCTCAATGTCTACGTGTATTTAAAATTGAGAGGTGGGCAACGACGCCAGGGGTGGGGTGTACACCCTGATGGTACTTTGGATTCCGTGTATCGTGCCCACCCCCAAGATCCTATATGTATGTGTAATGAGAGTGTGAGTAATGTGAATGTCTAAGTTGTGGGATAAAATTGAGGCAGAGGCAGCCAGAAGGGGACAGGGGGGGGCCTCCTCTGCACCCTGGTGACATACCCCTACTCCAAGGTCCTGCATGTGTGGGTGGTTGTGGTGGAGCGGGAAGAGGGAGGCAGCTGGAGATGGGGAGGGAAGGAAGGGAGGGGCAAGTGACCCCTCCCTGGGGCCAGCTCCCCCGCTGACCCCAGTAGGCACCCCCATACTCCGCGACCCGCCAGGGAAAGGGGGCCCAGGCCCATCCAGACCGGGGCCCAGTGCAGCAGCGCCTCCCGGCCCCACTTCCCCTATTTCTACAGGGTTTGGACTCAGTGGAGACCTTCAAAAAGCAGCTAAAGACATTTTTATTTCAAAAAGCTTTTAATTAGACCAGGGTTTTCATGGTGTATTTTATGACTGTATTATGTTTTCACCTTGTAAAGCACTTTGTGACATATGTCTGTGAAAGGTGCTATATAAATAAAGTTTACTTACTTACTAACATTCCAACTTCCCCCTTAGTGTGTTTGTTGGGCAGCTTAGATAATGTCACTACAGAAAAGAATATAGCCCATATGGTTTTCACTGCCCTATGCATAGCCAAGAAAACAGTCCTCATGAACTGGAAAAATAAAAATAATCTTAATTCTAACCAATATAGAAATTATCTATTAGATTACATTAGTCTTGATACAGCCTCTGCCACCACATCAGATCAATTGCTCTGGGCTCCTTTGATCAGCTCCATCACCTAGTGGGGGTGGGGGGTCATAGTTTGGTCCCACCTTCGCTGTTGTGATTGGTGTGGGGGTAGGGACAGGCTTAGTGGGCTGTGCGATATGACCAAAATCTCATATCCCGATATAAGACATCTATCGTCCGATAACGATATAAATCACAAAAATGTAACATTTTCTGTAAATTCTGTGAATCTCGGGCAGCTCGACTTGCGTGAAGTGTTTCCAGCTGGGCGTCATGTAGCTGGAGTCGAGTGTTTTAACAGATGCATGAAACGATACATTTTTAGACATAAGTTGTAACGGCCGCCGTTTTCTTTGTGAGTATTTATTACACGGCGTGCTGCGGGGAAAAGCCTGTTCTAACGTTTGAGTCTAAGGTTTATTTTTTAGCACCTGACGGCTCTTTTTTGCTTCTCATCCGTAAATACTCTGCATCTTTCACGTGATTCAGTTTATTTTGAAAAGTCTCAACAGGATCTTGAGCTTTATTGTGAAAGGTTTATGTGGAAAATAAACAAGCGGACACGCGGTGGTTTTACCGTTGCTGTTGCTAACGACAACGCATAAAAACAAGCGCTTGTCTGTCTGTAGTGTGGTTATATTAAATATAAGAGAAAGAGAGAACTTTAAGAAATTAATATAGCCACTACAGTGACCATCAAAATAATGAAAAAATATTGCCGTAAACAGTTTATTTTGCGACACCACGAAACAAACGATAGCGTAAAATGAAACGATAGATGTTTTTATATCGTCATCTGATATATATCATCATATCGAACAGCCCTACTTGGGGCGTCGGGGTTCCCCAGGAGCATCTTTGAGAACTCAACGGTAGCGGGCATGGCCTATTAAGGGCTCTGTTGGCTCTTAGGTGACTGTTTCCTCGTGGCTGCGTGCAGCAGGGCTAGGGGAGGGTCTGTGCTGACGGACGTGGGTTACTGACCTGGTAGCCTGGCTGCCCCTGGGTGGGTCCGGGACGGGTGTGGGGTTCTGGGGGTGCTCTGTCTCTGGGCTGGGGCCCTGGCTGGGCCTTGGGGGCTTGGGTCCCGGTTTGTGTGTTGCTGGGGTGTGGGTGTATGGGGCCAGCCCTGGCGTAGGGTGCCGCAGTGCATCGAGCCACCTGGGGGGCTCTTCAACTGGTGGGGGAGGCTGTTACATCTTGCAGGAGGTCTCCTCTCTTCAGGAACTCACTCTGCAGGAGGGGGAGATAGGAGAGGTGGAGGAAGATCTCAGCCTGGGTCTATTGTCTTGTGTAGTCTGGAAGATGAGTGGATGACGGGGTGGGTGCAGTTTTCTCTGTGGTGGGGTCGGGTGGGCTGTCCCGGGCTCTGTGGGGCCAGGCGGCGCTGCTGAACTGGGCCCAGGTCCGGATGGGCCTGGGCAGAGTATGGGGGTGCCTACTGGGGTCAGCTGGGCCCAGGGAGGGGTCACTTGTCCCTCCCTTCCTTCCCTCCCCATCTCCAGCTGCCTCCCTCTTCCCGCTCCACCACAATCACCCACACATGCAGGGCCTTGGGGTAAAGGTGTGTCACCAGGGTGCAGGGGAGGCATCCCCCCCTCTGTCCCCTTCTGGCTGCCTGTGCCTCAATTTCATCCCACAACTTAGATATCCACATTACTCACACTCTCATATCACATACATATAGGATCTTGACATCGGTGCGTTGGTGGTTCTTTGTGTCTGGGGATGTGCGTCCAGGTACACACCGGCTCACTCCTTGGTGGCTGCTTGTCGGGGACTGGAGCCTGGGTCTCACTCAGGCCACTTCGTGGGTGAGGGTCTCACTCAGGCCACTTCGTGGGTGAGGGTCTCACTCAGGCCACTTCGTGGGTGAGGGTCTCACTCAGGCCACTTCGTGGGTGAGGGTCTCACTCAGGCCACTTCGTGGGTGAGGTGCCCTCGGCCTCTTGGCCTGGGGCTCGGTCACTCTGGCACAGCTGGCTGCTGGCGGAGCTCACGGGCGCGTCACTGCAACCCCCCCTGGCTTCTGCTCCGCAGCTGCTGAGTGACCCCTCATCTGGGGCTCTCCCCAGCTCTTTCTGGGATAGTGGCAGATCATTACATGAAGGAACCTTTTAAAAACAAGCGCGTCCATGCTCACAGGTGTACACACGGATGCTCACACACACAAACGACACCCTTTTTGGCTCCTACCTCAAAGCACACTGTGTTCTGTTGATCTTACATGCTGCACAATAATGTTTAATATTTAGTATTTACTGTTATATTCCCATAGATCATCGTGATGTTGTTTATTATGTTGCTTTTTTTTTTCTTCTGCTTGTTTTCTCTTTTTTCTTTCTCAACAGGTGATCCAGGTGATTGGTATAGTATTTTTGTCTGCTTATTTTGTTGGTTTTTGTTTTGCCCTTTATCCCCGTCCCTCTTCCCCGCTGTTTTTCTTTCCCTCTTTCTTTCTCCCCTTTCTTTTCCCCAGTCAAGTCTGTCCCATATTTAGCAAGTGAAAATAAAATAAAATAAACAATAAAAGGTGAATCAAATAGACCATTACGGCAAGGCTGGGATGGTCCATTTGGTAAAGTAAATCCGTTGGGCACCTTTCTTCGCCTTTAGACAACAATTCTGATGGCAAAAGAGCCAAATGGGAAAGTAAAAAAAAAAAAAAGAAAAAGAAAGAAAGAAAGAAAGAAAGAAAGAAAGAAAGAAAGAAAGAAAAAGAAAAATCAAAGCATTGCATAATCTTTAGCCACCGTGTTCAACGCTCGACTTCACTGCCATCAAATATTACAGCACGATTCATTTTCTAGTTTTGAACTGCAGCTGTTTGAGTTGCACCTGAACTCTTGCTGTCCCATTGTTGTGTGGCCTCATACACCGTCCTCCCAAGTTTAATAAGGATTTTATCAAAGAGTTTTCAGATTTTATTGCTGGAATTCTTCTTAAATTTGACAGTTTTTTAATCTTTGGTGATTTAAACATCCATGTCTGCTGTGACTCCAAACTTATGGTCAAGGACTTTTTAAATATTATTGACTCTTTTAACTTGACCCAGTGAGTTACTGGTCCCACGCATGAAAAAGGCCACACACTGGACTTGGTGCTTTCCCACGGGCTGGATGTGTGCATAATGGAAATATCTGAGTTGTGCATCTCCGATCATTTTCCTGTATTGTTCACTGCTGCTCGGCAGATAACTTATGTGCCCCCTTCACACAAAAAACGAGCGCTTGGCCTCCTAGGACCTGGCATCCACATATGTGGGCATCACATTTTGGGTTATTTAGACCAAAATACTCAATTTTGCTCTACAAGGGCCTGATATCCACTTACGAGGACATTATACTGCTGCTGTTCTATCGACATTATAAATGAATGGACATTATACTGCTGCTGTTCTATCGACATTATAAATGAATATCCTAATTTTTCTTAGAAACAAAAATCAGGTTAAAAAAAAAATCTGGCAATTCTATGTTTTTACATTCATCGGGCCCCAATACGGCCAAATATCAATGAGAAATAAAAAATGCATGCCGTGGAAGAGTTCAGCTCTTACAGTACATATATAGATAGAAGAGCATTCAGCATTAAAAATAAAAACTGCCTTTGAGCACTGGTTTGCTCACTGGAATGAGCAGTTAACCATATAAAATTGCACAGCTGAGAGCTGTGCGATTCTCAAAATAAAGCCATAAAAAGGCCGTAGACAAAACTGCACAAATAAATGTGTGGCGACCGCTGAATCAGGGAACAGCCAAAAGTAGTTTAAGCATGTTAGTGTGGCAATATTTGTTAGTACAGTGTTTGTTATAAAATCAGATCTTCTTCGAGTTTCTTATCCCATGGACCAACAGAAGGGCAATTGCCAGTAGCTACAATCCGGAGAAAATGAGTGACGCTGGAGTGTGCTGATTACAGCAGGCTTATCACGATAGTAGAATTTAAAAACAAAACAAAACAAAACAAACAAAAAAAAAAAATTCCAACACCCAGGAAAATACCATTTTTGAAATACCTCAAGTGAAGCAAAAAACTTGCAACTTGGACAGCCACTGGTACAGCCTTTCCAAACCAGTATGAACTGAATCACACTGGAAATCAATGTTCTCTAGTTAAAAGAGTGTAAATGCACTATGAAAAGGTGAGACGTGTACTTATAGCCATAATAAAAATGATGACTGACATATCACATACTTTTTAATGGACAAATGATTCATTTGTTCTGCATGTATGAATAAGTGTACAGAAATTGAAGATGAATACTTAACAATAAGCCTGACGCTAACAAAGACCATGTAGTGCCAATATAAACTGTGTAAAAGAGAAGTGTGTGTATGAGCAGCAGTGTCTTTTACAAATGCGATTATCTTGGAAAGCTCATAACCATATCTCGTGCTAAAAGAAATATCTCCTCACTGTGTTGGGTGAGCTTGGGCTCCTATGCCAAGCAAGCTGGAGAAAATCCATAATTACGCCTGGAGTAACACCCAAGAGGAAACACAGAAAGCGGTGTGATAGGATGTGGAAGCAGGGTAAGCGTGGAGGAGCTAATGCGAGGCTAGCTGCTAACGCCAGGGATGTCGAACTCCAGGCCTCGAGGGCCGGTGTCCTGCAGGTTTTAGATCTCACCCTGGGTCAACACACCTGAATCAAATGATTAGTTCATTACCAGGCCTCTGGAGAACTTCAAGACATGTTGAGGAGGTAATTGTGTGGATGCTTAAAGCATCCACACTATTGAGATCCTGTTTCTCTTTATTCTTTATTCCACTATTTACTAGTTGCTTCCGTACACTTTTTGGCACTCAACTACTCCCACAGTTTTCATCCGATTTTCGCCATTCAAACTTTAAAAAATTCTGCTCTTTCTGCTAATGCCGGCTATGACTTTTGGTGCTCATAACTTCTATACTTTTTGAGATATTGAATTTGTTTTGCAATATTTTTTGCCCATTTCTGCCATATCATCAGTGGCCTCACTGATTTTCCTTGCCGGGTTGACCTGTGTTTTAGCTCAGTGAGATGAGC
>NW_024584050.1:16351-26514 GCF_018398535.1 Haplochromis burtoni
ATCCGTTCTCAGACTGGGAGGCCCGGGTTCAAATCCCGCTTATGGCAACATTTCTTTCAGTCAACAGTTAAACTTTTTTAACTCTTTTCAACACAAATTTAAGCTTTTTCACCCCTTTTCAGGACAATTTTCAGTTTTTTCACCACTTTTCAGCACAAATACCAGCTTTTCAGCTGTTTTTAGTAAAAACCTCTTTTCAGCAGAATTTTGCTCATTGAACTCTTTTCAGCACAAATTCTTCTGATTGAACTCTTTTCAGAAAAGTTTTTCACTTTTTTCTGCTATTTTCAGCAAAAAACTCTTTTCAGCAAATTCTGCTGATTGAACTCTTTTCAGCACAAATTCTGCTGATTGAACTCTTTTCAGAAAAGTTTTTCAGTTTTTTCTGCTATTTTCAGCAAAAACCTCTTTTCAGTAGAAATTCTGCTGATTAAACTCTTTTCAGTAGAAATTGTGCTGATTGAACTCTTTTCAGCAGAATTTTCACCTCTCTTCTGCCCAAATTCTGCTTATTCACCTCTTCTGAAACATTTAAGCCTTTTCACCTCTTATTAGCACAATTCTCCGCCTCTTCTGCTCATTTCAGCCCAATTGTCAATCTCTCCACCTCTTCTTTGTGAGAATGACATTGGCTCAGTGAGCTAAATAGCTACCCTTAGACCAGGAGGGCCAGGTTCAAATCCTCATCAGGGCAACATTTTTTTTTTCAACTTTTTCAGCTTTTTTCTGCAGACATCCTCAGCCCTTAAGGCATCCACACAGCATTTTCGCAGGAAATGCAAATTTTTCTAGTTGCATTTAAATCAGCTGTGTTGTGTCACGATCCTGGGTTTTTTTGACCCAGCATTTTAAGTTCAAGTTTATTTTGATGTTTATGGTTTATGTTTAAGTTTATTAGTTTAACTAAGTTCATTTGTTTATTAGTTTCTCCTTGTGTTTTTAACCACTGTTAAGTCTCCCTTATCCTTTATGCGTTTCATGTCTGCATGTCTTTTGCCATTAAGTTAATGTAGTCATGTTTCATTATGTGGCCGGTTTTATCTTGAAGAGGTCCTGTGTGTTAGGTTTATATTGTTGGATTGTCATTTATGCTTAGAAATATATACTCATATGTGCTTAGAGTTATATAATCGATTCGTCGTACCTTCTCTTACTGATTTATACTATGGAAGGACACCTACTCTGTATCTGTTTAAGTATAAGAGCCCTTTGTTTAGGTGGACCGCTGGACTCCTGGCACCAGCTTTTGGAAGTCGTTCACAGGGGGTCACATCTTGACACAGATGTCACTCTTCGTTCACATGCATACCTGTGTATGACGTCATATGTTAATGAACCTATGCATGTTCATGTAACCACAATAAAGAGCAGTGCTACAGGGGAGCTAACTGAGCGACTGGGGTTCAAGCAGAAGCTCATCACAGTTCTCTCCCTCGTGCACGAGAGCACACAAGGAGCTCTGGTGACTTGCGTCTTGCTTTTGCTGATGTAGTAGAATTGTCTCGTTCCGGCGGTGGGTCTGTGCCAGACAAACCCATCACTGTGTTCCCGTGTTCATTGTGTTTAGTTTTACACTTCCCCTGTGACATCATTATGTTCATTTGTTTCAGCTGTTTCCCCATTTAATGTCACTTCTCCTGATCACCTCGTGTGTATTTAAGTCCTCAGTCTTCCTGTTTTCAGTGTAGCGTCCTCCCTCATAGTTGTGTGAGTCACTCTGTGTTTTCATGTATGATTTATTAGTTTTCCCAGTTTAGTTTTATATCATTTTCCCTTGTTTTCAGCAATAAGGCTGTGCTTTTTATCCTCAGTCTTGGTGAGTTTTGCATTTGGGTCCTCTCCTGCCTACACACAGCCATTTTGTGACATGTTGGATCTAGGACACGTCTAAAACCCGCAGGACTCCAGCACGCGAGTCCTGGAGTTCGACACACACAGCATACAATATACTCCCCAGATACACACACTACATTATTTAGTTATCCCCTTCTGTGAAAGGACTCCTGATACGTGTATGAGTGTGACCATTTGGACTTGAGTTTGTTTTTTAATTTAGATTTTATGTTATTTACTCATTTATTGTTGCGATTTATTACTGGCTTTTTAATCTTCTTTTTTTTTCTAATTGTATTGATTATTGCACTGTATATGCTGGTGAGAAACGGTATATTGTTTCAGCCTGGGTAACACCATACAAAATGACAATGAACTTCTTCAATCTTGACAAACAAGCATCAGCTGATGAAGTGCACAGTTTCAATAAAAGTGATAGATTCTTCACCTTTTGTGTTGATGACATTTTTGTCCACTGTAGCAGCTGAGCTGAGCCCAAATGGTTGAAAATGTTCGTCTGGTGCTCCGTCGGACTCTCCTCCTCTTGCTGATCAGCTGGGACACAAAACAGATCTTTGTAACATCACAGTGAAAGATAGTACGCACCGTGCGTAGTGCACGTACTTCAAGCGTGCGGTCTCTTAATCAGATTGTTAAGTGATGACGTGACGAATCCTACTTCCGGGCCTAAAGTAGTCTGCGTTTAATATGGCTTTTGTGTTGTTAACATGTTTAATGTTTTGTATTTTCTTCTATTTGATCTCAAAAAGCTCCTAAAACAGTCAGTGATCACTGTTGACCTCCCTCGGCTTTTATTACCGCTAATCATTTATTTAAGCTCAGTTTTTAAAACCTTAGGATGTAACTACAGCCCAGCCCATGCAGCAGTATATGAATGACTAACCTCGTATTGTGGATGGATTATCTCAGTTGTTCTCCTGGCTGAAGTTTGGTCCTTTTACAGCATCCTGCCATGCGATTACATTTGTTCCTGACCACCGAGAACACTCACGTTAACTTTTATCGAGTGGGAAAAAAGTTAGCTTGTTTATGTTATGCTAACATAGCTGTGTCGCTAGCGATCACGTAGCACATCATTATATACCAGCTAGCCCAACTTCAGTAACCCTACAAACGTCACTGCTGTTTAGTTTCCTGTCTTCATTTATTTTTTCAGAAATCTCTCAGTCAGAACATGCTATATCATGCTTAGGTAACTAGCGAGCTAACTTCCGCTAGCTTCCTGCTAACTTCTAACTCCTTAAATGTAATAATTTTGTTTTCATGGATGCCTGGAAGTTAAACTTCATAGTTACACCTGGTAAAGCAGCAATGCTGATCGTTTTATTAAAGATGAAAGAATTTAGACAGTTTTTAACTCTCAGTGATGCTGCAGTGTTGTTTGACCTGAAGCATACGGAGTTTAGGACCCAGATTACTCCCAGATTTAAGAGCATCTTAGTCCGACAAATACGACAATAACAACGGCCGCTTGCATGTTCTGCAAAAAAATGTGCTTTGTTGTGTATCTGACGGACAAACACCAAACCAGTTCCACATCACGAAGTTGCACCATTTTTACAAACCAATTCTGGTTCATCTGTTTCACTCAACAACCCAGCCATCATTCCCCTGCCAGTGGCGGACTCCCTCAGGTGTCGGTGCGTTGGTGGTTTTTTGTGTCTGGGGGTGGGCGTCCAGGTACACACCGGCTCACTCCTTGGCGGCCGCTTATCGGGGCCTGGAGCCTGGGGCTCGCTCGGGCCACTTCGGAGGTGGGGTGCCCCCGGCCTCTCGGCCTGGGGCTCGGTCACTCAGGCACGAGCTGGCTGCCGGCGGAGCTCACGGGCGCGTCACTGCAACTCCCCCCTGGCTTCTGCTCCGCGGCTGCTGAGTGAGCCCTCATCTGGGACTCTCCTCAGCTCTTACTGGGACAGTGGCGCGGCTGCCCCTCTGTTGGTCTTCCTTGGTCTCTTGTGTTCTGGGGGCCTCTGGATGTCTGGAGTTTTGATCTCCTCCATACCTGCTTCATACCCTGGAGGACGGGGCTGTGGCCCCCCACACTCCCTAGCAGATCGTTACATGGAGAAACCTTTGGAATGCAAGCATGCTGATCCACACAGGTGTACACACGGGTATTCACAAGATACAGCTTTCTTGGCTGCTGCCTCAAAGCACATTGTGCGCTGTCTATCTTGCGTGCTGCACAATATCGTTTATTATTTAGTATCTACTGATATCTACTGCTAGCTAGTTTATTGTGATGGTGCTTTTTTTTTATTATGTTGCTCTTTGTTGTTTGCTTTCTCTTCTGTTTTTTTTCTCCATACAGGTGACCCAGGTGTTTTGTTTTTTTTGTTTGTTTGTTGTTTTTTTTTCTTCCCCCCCTTCTCACCGTCTCTTCTCCCCTTTGGTTTTCTTTCTCTCCCTCTCTTTCTTTCATTCTTTCTCCCTGTCCTATCCCCCAATTCAATTCAATTCAATTTTATTTATATAGCGCCAAATCACAACAAAAGTCGCCTCAAGGCGCTTCATAGATACAGAGAAAAACCCAACAATCATATGACCCCCTATGAGCAAGCACTTTGGCACAGTGGGAAGGAAAAACTCCCTTTTAACAGGAAGAAACCTCCGGCAGAACCAGGCTCAGGGAGGGGCGGCCATCTGCTGCGACCGGTTGGGGTGAGAGAAGGAAGACAGGATAAAGACATGCTGTGGAAGAGAGACAGAGGTTAATAACAGATATGATTCAATGCAGAGAGGTCTGTTAACACATAGTGAGTGAGAAAGGTGACTGGAAAGGAAAAACTCAATGCATCATGGGAATCCCCCGGCAGCCTACGTCTATTGCAGCATAACTAAGGGAGGATTCAGGGTCACCTGGTCCAGCCCTAACTATATGCTTTAGCAAAAAGGAAAGTTTGAAGCCTAATCTTGAAAGTAGAGATAGTGTCTGTCTCCTGAATCCAAACTGGAAGCTGGTTCCACAGAAGAGGGGCCTGAAAACTGAAGGCTCTGCCTCCCATTCTACTTTTAAATACTCTAGGAACAACAAGTAGGCCTGCAGAGCGAGAGCGAAGTGCTCTAATAGGGTGATATGGTACTACAAGGTCATTAAGATAAGATGGGGCCTGATTATTTAAGACCTTGTATGTGAGGAGCAGGATTTTGAATTCAATTCTGGATTTAACAGGAAGCCAATGAAGGGAAGCCAAAACAGGAGAAATATGCTCTCTCTTTCTAGTCCCTGTCAGGACTCTTGCTGCAGCATTTTGGATTAGCTGAAGGCTTTTCAGGAGTTTTTTGGACATCCTGATAATAATGAATTACAGTACGTCCAGCCTGGAAGTAATAAATGCATGAACTAGTTTTTCAGCGTCACTCTGAGACAGGATATTTCTAACTTTTAGAGATGTTGCGCAAATGGAAGAAAGCAGTCTTACATATTTGTTTAATATGTGCGTTGAAGGACATGTCCTGGTCAAAAATGACTCCAAGGTTCCTCACAGCGTTACTGGAGGCCAAGGTAATGCCATCCAGAGTAAGAATCTGGTTAGATACCATATTTCTAAGACTTTTCAGGGCCGAGTACAATAACCTCAGTTTTATCTGAATTAAGAAGCAGAAAGTTAGCGGCCATCCAGGTCTTTATGTCTTTAAGACATTCCTGCAGTTTAACTACATTGGTGTGTGTTATCTGGCTTCATGGACAGATAGAGCTGGGTGTCATCTGCATAGCAGTGAAAATGTATGCTATGTCTTCTAATGATGCTGCCTAAGGGAAGCATGTATAATGTAAACAGAATTGGTCCTAGCACTGAACCCTGTGGAACTCCATAATTAACCTCAGTGTGTGAAGATGACTCTCCATTTACATGCACAAACTGGAGTCTATTAGATAGATATGATACAAACCACTGCAGCGCAGTACCTGTAATACCTACAGCATGTTCTAATCGCTCTAATAGGATATTATGGTCGACAGTATCGAACGCTGCACTGAGGTCTAGCAGGACAAGCACAGAGATGAGTCCACTGTCAGAGGCCATAAGAAGATCATTTGTAACCTTCACTAAAGCTGTTTCTGTGCTGTGATGAGCTCTGAAACCTGACTGAAACTCTTCAAATAAACATCCTCTGCAGATGATCTGTTAGCTGTTTGACACTACTCTTTCAAGGATGTTTGATATAAAGGAAGGTTGGAGATTGGCCTATAATTAGCTAAGACTGCTGGGTCTAGAGATGCTTTTTGAGTAAAGGTTTAACTACAGCCAGCTTGAAGGCCTGTGGTACATAGCCGATATTAGAGATAGGTTGATCATATTTAAGATCGAAGAATTAATTAATGGCAGGACTTCTTTGAGCAGTTTTGTAGGAATGGGGTCTAAAAGACACGTTGATGGTTTGGAGGAAGTAATTATTGAAGTTAACTCAGAAAGATCAATTGGAGAAAAAGAGTCTAACTTAACATCAATGGTACTAAGAGTAGCTGTAGATAATATTACATCTGTGGGATGATTACTGGTAATTTTTTCTCTAATGATAAAAATTTTATTTGTGAAGAAGTTCATGAAGTCATTACTAGTTAACGTTAAAGGGATGGTTGGCTCAAAAGAGCTCTGACTTTTTGTCAGCCTGGCTACAGTGCTGAAGAGAAACCTGGGGTTGTTCTTATTTATCTTCAATCAGTGATGAATAGTAAGATGTTCTGGCTTTGCGGAGGGCTTTCTTATAAAGCAGCAAACTATTTCTCCAGGCTAAATGATGATCCTCTAGATTTGTGACACGCCATTTCCTCTCCAGATTACGAGTCATCTGCTTTAGGGTACGTGTTTGAGAATTATACCACGGAGTCAGGTACTTCTGATTAGAGACCTTAGTTTTCACAGGAGCTACAGTATCCAGAGTCGTACGTAGTGAGGAGGTGAAATTATTAACAAGATAATCGACCTCTGTTGGGGTAGCGTTCAGATAGCTGCTCTGCTCTGTGTTGGTACAGGGCATTGAGATGATAACAGTGGGTGGATTATATTCTTAAACTTAGTTACAGCACTTTCAGAAAGACATCTACTTTGATAAAGTCTACTCTTCACCGCTGTGTAATCAATTATTGTAAAAGTAAATGTTATCAGGAAATGATCAGACAGGAGAGGGTTTTCAGGAAACACTGTTAAATGTTCAGTTTCTATGCCATATGTTAAAACAAGATCTAGAGTGTGATTAAAGTGGTGGGTGGGTTCTTTTACATTTTGAGAGAACCAATTGAGTCTAATAACAGATTAAATGCCATGTTGAGGCTGTCATTTTTAGCATCTACATGGATGTTAAAATCACCCACAATAATTATTTTATCTGAGCTAGAACTAAATTAGATAAAAAGTCTGAGAAATCAGACAGAAACTCTGTGTAAGGCCCAGGTGGACGATAGATGATAACAAGTAAGACTGGTTTCTGAGTTTCTACAGCTGGGGTGGACGAGGCTAAGCATCAGGCTTTCAAATGAATTAAAAGTCTGTCTTGGTCTTTCATTAATTAATAGGCTGGTGTGAAAAATTGCTGCCACACCGCCCCCTCGGCCTGTGCTTCGAGATTTCTGGTAGTTAGAATGACTCGGGGGTGTTGATTCATTTAAACTAACATAATCATCCTGCTGCAACCAGGTTTCTGTAAGGCAGAGTAAATCAATTTGTTGATCAATTATTAAGTCATGTACTAACAGAGACTTGGAGGAGAGAGACCTAATATTTAATAATCCACATTTCACTGTTTTACTCTTTGGTTCAGATGTGGATACTGTATTGTTCTTTCTTTGTAATTGTTTATGTTTAAGTTGTTTGTTGCTGGTTTTTAGTTTGTTTTTTGTCTTTTTGGAAGCTGACACAGTCTCTATGGAGATGGGTTTTTGGGGGGGTAGCAGGAGGAGAGAAGCTGCAGAGAGGCGTGTAAGACTGCAACTCTGCTTCCTGGTCCCAACTCTGGATAGTCATATTTTGGGGGGTTTAATAAATGTCTGTCCCGTTTGTAGCAACTGAAAATAAAATAAATTCATAATTATAATAAAGGTCAATCAAATGGACCAATATGGCAAGGCCATGATGATCCACTTGGTAAAATAAATCCGCTTGGCATCTTTCTTGGCCTTAAGACAACAATTCTGATGGCTAAAGATCCAAACGGGACACAAAAAAAAAAAAGAAAAAAAAAAAAAAATAAAAAAATTGCATATGAAAACAAAGGCACTGCGCATGCGCGTTTTACTCCCATTCTATCGGGATATTTCATTTTCCTATCGTTGCCTAACATTATACCGGTATTACTGTGAATGGTATAATATGGCCCAGCCCTAATTGGGGCACAGCCAGAGACAAGCCCACGGGCTTAGCATGGCTCTCCTTTTTTTCTGCAGACATCCTCAGCCCTTAAGGCATCCACACAGCATTTTCGCAGGAAATGCAAATTTTTCTAGTTTAGCATTTAAATCAGCTGTGTTGTGTCACGATCCTGGGTTTTTTTGACCCAGCATTTTAAGTTCAAGTTTATTTTGATGTTTATGGTTTATGTTTAAGTTTATTAGTTTAACTAAGTTCATTTGTTTATTAGTTTCTCCTTGTGTTTTTAACCACTGTTAAGTCTCCCTTATCCTTTATGCGTTTCATGTCTGCATGTCTTTTGCCATTAAGTTAATGTAGTCATGTTTCATTATGTGGCCGGTTTTATCTTGAAGAGGTCCTGTGTGTTAGGTTTATATTGTTGGATTGTCATTTATGCTTAGAAATATATACTCATATGTGCTTAGAGTTATATAATCGATTCGTCGTACCTTCTCTTACTGATTTATACTATGGAAGGACACCTACTCTGTATCTGTTTAAGTATAAGAGCCCTTTGTTTAGGTGGACCGCTGGACTCCTGGCACCAGCTTTTGGAAGTCGTTCACAGGGGGTCACATCTTGACACAGATGTCACTCTTCGTTCACATGCATACCTGTGTATGACGTCATATGTTAATGAACCTATGCATGTTCATGTAACCACAATAAAGAGCAGTGCTACAGGGGAGCTAACTGAGCGACTGGGGTTCAAGCAGAAGCTCATCACAGTTCTCTCCCTCGTGCACGAGAGCACACAAGGAGCTCTGGTGACTTGCGTCTTGCTTTTGCTGATGTAGTAGAATTGTCTCGTTCCGGCGGTGGGTCTGTGCCAGACAAACCCATCACTGTGTTCCCGTGTTCATTGTGTTTAGTTTTACACTTCCCCTGTGACATCATTATGTTCATTTGTTTCAGCTGTTTCCCCATTTAATGTCACTTCTCCTGATCACCTCGTGTGTATTTAAGTCCTCAGTCTTCCTGTTTTCAGTGTAGCGTCCTCCCTCATAGTTGTGTGAGTCACTCTGTGTTTTCATGTATGATTTATTAGTTTTCCCAGTTTAGTTTTATATCATTTTCCCTTGTTTTCAGCAATAAGGCTGTGCTTTTTATCCTCAGTCTTGGTGAGTTTTGCATTTGGGTCCTCTCCTGCCTACACACAGCCATTTTGTGACATGTTGGATCTAGGACACGTCTAAAACCCGCAGGACTCCAGCACGCGAGTCCTGGAGTTCGACACACACAGCATACAATATACTCCCCAGATACACACACTACATTATTTAGTTATCCCCTTCTGTGAAAGGACTCCTGATACGTGTATGAGTGTGACCATTTGGACTTGAGTTTGTTTTTTAATTTAGATTTTATGTTATTTACTCATTTATTGTTGCGATTTATTACTGGCTTTTTAATCTTCTTTTTTTTTCTAATTGTATTGATTATTGCACTGTATATGCTGGTGAGAAACGGTATATTGTTTCAGCCTGGGTAACACCATACAAAATGACAATGAACTTCTTCAATCTTGACAAACAAGCATCAGCTGATGAAGTGCACATAGTTTCAATAAAAGTGATAGATTCTTCACCTTTTGTGTTGATGACATTTTTGTCCACTGTAGCAGCTGAGCTGAGCCCAAATGGTTGAAAATGTTCGTCTGGTGCTCCGTCGGACTCTCCTCCTCTTGCTGATCAGCTGGGACACAAAACAGATCTTTGTAACATCACAGTGAAAGATAGTACGCACCGTGCGTAGTGCACGTACTTCAAGCGTGCGGTCTCTTAATCAGATTGTTAAGTGATGACGTGACGAATCCTACTTCCGGGCCTAAAGTAGTCTGCGTTTAATATGGCTTTTGTGTTGTTAACATGTTTAATGTTTTGTATTTTCTTCTATTTGATCTCAAAAAGCTCCTAAAACAGTCAGTGATCACTGTTGACCTCCCTCGGCTTTTATTAC
>NW_024584051.1:0-20527 GCF_018398535.1 Haplochromis burtoni
ATAATAATGAATTACAGTCGTCCAGCCTGGAAGTAATAAATGCATGAACTAGTTTTTCAGCGTCACTCTGAGACAGGATATTTCTAACTTTAGAGATGTTGCACAAATGGCAGAAAGCAGTCTTACATATGTGCATTGAATGATTTCCTGTGTTGTTCAGTGGTGCATTATGGGTAATCCCAGTCTCTCACTGAGCGTGCTCCTGTGACTAGCCAGCACATCATGGAGTGGGTGGGAGGTATAATCCAGCATCGTCCTTATCTTGGACAGCATCCGCCTGTCAGACACCACCCCGAGGGAGTCCAGCTCCGTCCCCACAACATTACTGACCTTGTGATCAGTTTAGTGAGTCTGTTGGCACCTGCGACTTCTGCAGGAAGTGGAAACACATAGGGAACACAGCCGACACAAATGAACATGATGCCACAGGGGAAGCAAAACTAAACACACTGAACAAGACTTTCAAAATAAAACAGGGAACATGGAGAGACATGAACTGGGACACATGAGCTTGACAGAGAGGGAGTCAGAGGAGAGAGACACAAGGGGAACCTTACAGAACAAGGAATTATTACTTAATACGAGGGAGAAAGAGTCTTTTTTTGCTTTTTGGTAGACATTTCTACTAAAACACTTTCGCCTTTATCCACACCTATTGTCATTTTATCAACTTTAGCTCATGACATGAGCTTAGCTTGATAAGCATCTTATCTTAATGACCTTGTAGTACCTTATCAGCCTATTAGAGCACTTCGCTCTCGCTCTGCAGGCCTACTTGTTGTTCCTAGAGTATTTAAAAGTAGAATGGGAGGCAGAGCCTTCAGTTTTCAGGCCCTCTTCTGTTGAAACCTACAACTAACCCTAAACAAGTTGCCTGGAGCAACCTGTGGTTAAAACTCTGTCTTTATTGATATTTTGCAAGCAAATATTTGTAGCAACCATGAAACAATTTAGTAATAAGTCAGATATGCACAACAAACTGTTACCAGTTGTATCAGGATTTGATAAAACAGGCTCTTCATTCAGCCAGAGACAATTTTGTTATATTTTTCTTAGGCAGGTCATAAGATGGCCTGTTACCACAGTGTCAACATTTTTTTTTTAAAACACACATGAACTGGCACTTAGCATTAACTAATGTGACACAACAAAGCAAATAACACATGAAAATAATACTAAAATTACAAATGATGCTGATTATTCTCAGTAGCAGTGTTAATGTTGTGATTCTGCAGCCTGAGCTTTTGTACCTTCTCTACATACTATGACCTCATTATGTTTAATGTGAGCATCCAGAATCAAACAGGACACAACAAAAACACCAGCTTACCAACAATCACACCTTTACAAAGATTGAACTTCCCAGAAGAATACCGCACATTTATATTCAAGTTGGTCGTCTTTACAGTGACGATGTCGTGTCATCTCAAGAATAGCAACTTATTCTCATAAAAATCAGGATAGTTTAATCATGATATAACAAATGTGTTGCTGTTGTTTTTGTTTGTTTGTATTGGCAACGCTGTAACAATAAAAGAAACAGAGCATGAAACATACCACCCAGCAAACATGCACACAGTATACATACAGTACAATACCATGTACACGTGAGCATGTCCACTGAATGTAGAACATGACACCGTTTCTCTCTATGATATTAAATTCTATGTCTGCCTTTTCCATCAGTCATCTAGAAATGATGGTGCTAGCTGCAGAAAGATTTGTAGACATGTGGATTATCTGGTTGGTGCAGATGTCAGTGTGCCCTACAGCTGCAGGAGTCACTCGAGTTTCAGGCTTTAACTTTCTTGCCTCTTATTGACTTTAAGTGGGGTGACAAAGCCAAATTGTGATTTGTGAACTGTGCTGATTCGCATTGCTGATGCTGAAAGGCTGAGAAAAGTGAAATTGCTAACTGCAGCACTGGCCAATCAATTCACAGTTTTTTAGCTGCTAGCCAACCTAACTATATTATAAAAATAACTGTAAAAGAGGAAGTGGGTAGTGATAGTGTGCTCGCTTGGCTCATCCTAGCTGCTCATTGAAGCTTGGTTAGCTTGGCTTCCAAGGATATTAGAATGACACGAGGAGACTGGAATGATGAGCACTACAAAGTTCAGGCAGGCCCGCGTCTCCAGGCCGAGGTCAAAATATTTTGCAGTTTATGCTAAACTTTAGCATTTTCACAGAGCTAAAACCCCAAACCTAACACTGCGGTTTGGCATAGAAGATTTACTGATGAGCAAAAAGATACAAATGTCTATGTACAGCATAGAAACAGGAAATGAATGCTGCTGCCAGTCATTACAAAGAGCTAGTATCTTTTATCGTCCAGTTATTATAAATCTGATAGAAAAAACCCTAAAAGTATAACAAGATTAAGATAACTTTACAGCTTCAGTTTTGTTTTGGTATTGCTTATTTGGATCCTGCTGGGCTCGTGTAATGAACAAACAGTAAAATAGCACTAAGTGGTCTAAACCTCAATAAGAAGGAAACTCTGGAAACAGGACATTATTTTCCTCCCTGTCCAAAAGAACTAACTAACAAAGTCCTTCCACATTTCTGTGAACACAGACTTTGATCGTCCACTTTATATAAGTTACAGGATTTATGAGCCCTAGAAAGGCCAGCTATTTTCCTCTACTTTATAAGAAGCTTGGCTAACCACCACTTCACCCCAGCTTGGAGTCTTGTGAAAAACACATATTTTTCCAAATATGGACTGATCCCCGCCTACCAGCTGGCGACTGGGACACGTATTCACCTTTCTGTTTGGGAAGGAGCCTGAGTGTGTGACACTAGTGGTGACTCTGGAACCAGTCTCTTGGAGAGGGGCTGGACTCTGTCCTAGTCTGGAATTGCCTTCGGTGAGAGGCAGTGGGCTGGGGTGGGGATTTTGGTATTAACTGTGGGTGAGAGGGTTCAGGTTTGGAAACAGATCTTGACTGTCATCCGTGCTGAACGACAGTTCAGAGTACCCCGCCTTCTTGGAGTCTCAGGGTGGGGTCCTCAAAGTGCTCCACCTGTTGTCCCCTTTATTGTATTTTATATTTGTATTTTATTGTACAGCACTTTGGTCAGCCTCGGTTGTTTTTAAATGTGCTTTATAAATAAACTTGACTTGACTTGTCCTACAGGGAGACTTTAATGTTCATGTAAGCAACAACAGTGAGATCTGGAGCGGCGTGATTCGAACCCAAACGGTGTCCTGTTACTGGACTTCTGTGCAAACCACAGCATGTCCACAACAAACACCATGTTTGAACATATGGGTTTCCATAAGTGTACGTGGCACCAGGACGCTCTAGTATGCAGGTCGATGATCACTTTTTGTAATCATATAATCAGACCTGTGGTCATATGTTCTGGACACATGGGTGAAGAGAGGGACTGAGCTGTCAACTGATCATCACCTAGTGGTGACTTGCATCAGATGGTGGGGAAGGAGCTGGGCAGACCTGCTGCACCTAAACATACGGTGAGGGTGTGGGTGGGAACACCCAGCAGAGACCCCGGTCCACAAAATCCTCAGCTCCCATCGCTGGTAGAGCTTCAACAGCATTCCAGGGGGGGATGGAGGGTAGGGGACGGATAGGGCGGGGGAGAGGGGGGGGGGGGGGGGGAGCTTACATTGATGTTAAGTTAGACTCTTTTTCTCCAATTGATCTTTCTGAGTTAACTTCAATAATTACTTCCTCCAAACCATCAACGTGTCTTTTAGACCCCATTCCTACAAAACTGCTCAAAGAAGTCCTGCCATTAATTAATTCTTCGATCTTAAATATGATCAACCTATCTCTAATGATCGGCTATGTACCACAGGCCTTCAAGCTGGCTGTAGTTAAACCTTTACTCAAAAAGCATCTCTAGACCCAGCAGTCTTAGCTAATTATAGGCCAATCTCCAACCTTCCTTTCATATCAAACATCCTTGAAAGAGTAGTTGTCAAACAGCTAACAGATCATCTGCAGAGGTTTATTTGAAGAGTTTCAGTCAGGTTTCAGAGCTCATCACAGCACAGAAACAGCTTTAGTGAAGGTTACAAATGATCTTCTTATGGCCTCTGACAGTGGACTCATCTCTGTGCTTGTCCTGCTAGACCTCAGTGCAGCGTTCGATACTGTCGACCATAATATCCTATTAGAGCGATTAGAACATGCTGTAGGTATTACAGGTACTGCGCTGCAGTGGTTTGTATCATATCTATCTAATAGACTCCAGTTTGTGCATGTAAATGGAGAGTCCTCTTCACACACTGAGGTTAATTATGGAGTTCCACAGGGTTCAGTGCTAGGACCAATTCTGTTTACATTATACATGCTTCCCTTAGGCAGCATCATTAGAAGACATAGCATACATTTACACTGCTATGCAGATGACACCCAGCTCTATCTGTCCATGAAGCCAGATAACACACACCAATGAGTTAAACTGCAGGAATGTCTTAAAGACATAAAGACCTGGATGGCCGCTAACTTTCTGCTTCTTAATTCAGATCAAACTGAGGTTATTGTACTCGGCCCTGAAAAGCTTAGAAATATGGTATCTAACCAGATTCTTACTCTGGATGGCATTACCTTGGCCTCCAGTAACACTGTGAGGAACCTTGGAGTCATTTTTGACCAGGACATGTCCTTCAATGCACATATTAAACAAATATGTAAGACTGCTTTCTTCCATTTGTGCAACATCTCTAAAATTAGAAATATCCTGTCTCAGAGTGACGCTGAAAAACTAGTTCATGCATTTATTACTTCCAGGCTGGACGACTGTAATTCATTATTATCAGGATGTCCTAAAACTCCCTGAAAAGCCTTCAGCTAATCCAAAATGCTGCAGCAAGAGTCCTGACAGGGACTAGAAAGAGAGAGCAGATTTCTCCTGTTTTGGCTTCCTGTTAAGCATGAAGAAAGACGATAGTTTGGTTTTTCTAGTTCGTTGAAAGTGACTGGTTGTATGTAGAGTTTGTCATAGTAAACTAACATATAACCACTTGACCAGTGCAAGGTTGAACCCTTCTGTTGCAGGCATATGGGTATTAATGCTCACATTAGCCCCACTTGGCAAAACTACTGTGATCTAGGATATGTCCATGGTTTTACACAGCATATGATGTGATCATCGAAGAATGACTCAAACCTTATGAGATTCTGTGAAATCTTGACTTTTAAATGAGTTTTCAGTAACGTCCTGCTGCATTTAAAACAAGTGTCTCCAAATCGCCAAAGATCTGTGAGTGCAGGTTCAAAACACACGATGTGGTCAAAGAGGCAGAGTTGTGTCTTTGGTCCTCATGGCTGATGTGCATCACTGTCACACTACAGACGCCTCTGCAGTTCCCTTCTGGGGACAAATCCTGATTGGCCGACTAACCCTGAGTCGGTCACACGTCCATTTTGCATTCGTTAGTGTGTGTGAGCTCCAGTGTGCTGCATTCATGCTGAGCTCTCTGGCATAGTTGCCATGGTGACTTTCTGACCAACCAATCAAAGTTTGGTCTGCAGAATATTTCAGTGTTTTGTGCAAAAACACACATAACAAGTAACATGTTGGACCCACTATATAAATACTGCATAAACACACACAAACTGCATGTCTGCATGGAAGTGTATAATAAAGCCCAGATCGCTCTCTTTCCCTCTGTATCGAGTACCCACCCCCAGTCTATCTGCTCTCCTCTCCCTCATGGCATTACCATGGAAACTCAGCTGAGATTACAAGGTTGCACCAGCAGTGAGGAGGACGAGACGGAGGGCGAGGAGCTACTGTAAAAGGAAGCAGGATGTAGTGTGAGATGGTTTTAAATGATTACCCAGCCATCGCCATCATCCTCACTCCCTCCTTTCATTGTCTCTCTGTTGTGTGTGTGTGTGTGTGTGTGTGTGTGTGTGTGTGTGTGTATTCAGGTCGCTAACCGTCTGACTTTCCTGCTGACTGCTCTGCTGCCTTTTCTCCTTCATGCTCCCTAATGCTGTAACTCCACACAAACAGGAGAATATCCTCAGTAAACATCCCATGCTCCCACTCCACTCCACCCGGGCCCCACACACACACACACACAGACACACACACACACACAAGCCCGTTCAGCTATCTTAGTGAGGACCTTCATTGACATAATGCTTTCCCTAGCCCCTTACCCTAACCATTAAAAATGAATGCCTAACCCTTACCCTAAACCTAACCATAACCTAACTGTAACGCTGACACTAAAACTACATTCAAACTTGTGAGGACCGTGTGTGTGTGTGTCCTCACAAGTGACTGCTGGTTCTCACAAGTATAGTAGAATGCAGATTTCGGTCCTCACAAAGACAGGAACACACACACACACAAGTGATCAGGATGTTAAATGTTCGAACTAGGCCTTATTATTGTCGCTCAATAAGCCGTTAACAGGCTGAAACACTCTTGTAAATGCGCTTCTATTCCCTTTCCTCTCCACACCACCACAACTGCACCGCCTCATTTTGCCAGACAGTAATAACTATAACAAAACACACTCACTTCATTATTTAACCAATAAGAAAGAAAACTGATATTTATGCAGAAATCAAGTGCTTAACAGATTTGTGCAGCAATTTTCAGTCCCACATGTCGCCAGCTGCTGTTTCACAAAGTGGTAACACTAGTTTGATCATTTAAATACTGGAAGAACAATGCTCATTTTATAGAATGGTATACATTATATTATTACTAAACAACACAATGATGCATGCATATATATATATATTTACGTGTTTTCTTTTGCAGTCATAGTAAAGCTGTTCAGTTTTAAAGAGCCTCGCAGCAAAGGATACTAGGTTACTGTAAGGTACACAAGATCAAGAGGATGAGGATGGATAACAGACGCGTCCTTTTTTGGAAAACCATGCAGATGAAGGTTTTCCTTGAGATTGGTTTAATGGAGTCGAAGGTAGTACTCCAAGATTCCTCTCAGTGTTACTGGAGCCCAGTTCTCTGCTGTGGTATCTGAACCCCTGGTAAGGTCATCCTGTTGAATATGTTGTTACACATTGTGTTTGTGAAAAGTGTACCTGTATATTGTTCACATGTTGAAATAAATTACCAATCAATCAATCAAAGTGGGCAGAAACAGTTGTGTCCTATAGATGCAGCATCAACAGGCCAGTACAATAAAAGAAAGCCAAGCAGCGTGATATCAAAGCTTTATTTAGTTACAGAGACACCACTGCAGAACATCATTATCAGCAAACTGCCAATGTTCCACTTCTTTACAAATTCAGTTCATATCTGTTCATTCTGATACACTCAGACCCTTAACATTGACCTGCTTTGCACACAGAGACAGTCCTGTAGTCCAGATCAGAGCTTGTTTTCATTAGAAGTGTTGTTACAGTCACAGATACGACAAGTCCAGTAATTCTCTTCACATGGAGCTCACATTTAGTCTCAGAGGCAAGTTATGGGAATGATTTGGTAATAAAACACACATGAACTGGCACTTAGCATTAACTAATGTGACACAACAAAGCAAATAACACATGAAAATAATACTAAAATTACAAATGATGCTGATTATTCTCAGTAGCAGTGTTAATGTTGTGATTCTGCAGCCTGAGCTTTTGTACCTTCTCTACATACTATGACCTCATTATGTTTAATGTGAGCATCCAGAATCAAACAGGACACAACAAAAACACCAGCTTACCAACAATCACACCTTTACAAAGATTGAACTTCCCAGAAGAATACCGCACATTTATATTCAAGTTGGTCGTCTTTACAGTGACGATGTCGTGTCATCTCAAGAATAGCAACTTATTCTCATAAAAATCAGGATAGTTTAATCATGATATAACAAATGTGTTGCTGTTGTTTTTGTTTGTTTGTATTGGCAACGCTGTAACAATAAAAGAAACAGAGCATGAAACATACCACCCAGCAAACATGCACACAGTATACATACAGTACAATACCATGTACACGTGAGCATGTCCACTGAATGTAGAACATGACACCGTTTCTCTCTATGATATTAAATTCTATGTCTGCCTTTTCCATCAGTCATCTAGAAATGATGGTGCTAGCTGCAGAAAGATTTGTAGACATGTGGATTATCTGGTTGGTGCAGATGTCAGTGTGCCCTACAGCTGCAGGAGTCACTCGAGTTTCAGGCTTTAACTTTCTTGCCTCTTATTGACTTTAAGTGGGGTGACAAAGCCAAATTGTGATTTGTGAACTGTGCTGATTCGCATTGCTGATGCTGAAAGGCTGAGAAAAGTGAAATTGCTAACTGCAGCACTGGCCAATCAATTCACAGTTTTTTAGCTGCTAGCCAACCTAACTATATTATAAAAATAACTGTAAAAGAGGAAGTGGGTAGTGATAGTGTGCTCGCTTGGCTCATCCTAGCTGCTCATTGAAGCTTGGTTAGCTTGGCTTCCAAGGATATTAGAATGACACGAGGAGACTGGAATGATGAGCACTACAAAGTTCAGGCAGGCCCGCGTCTCCAGGCCGAGGTCAAAATATTTTGCAGTTTATGCTAAACTTTAGCATTTTCACAGAGCTAAAACCCCAAACCTAACACTGCGGTTTGGCATAGAAGATTTACTGATGAGCAAAAAGATACAAATGTCTATGTACAGCATAGAAACAGGAAATGAATGCTGCTGCCAGTCATTACAAAGAGCTAGTATCTTTTATCGTCCAGTTATTATAAATCTGATAGAAAAAACCCTAAAAGTATAACAAGATTAAGATAACTTTACAGCTTCAGTTTTGTTTTGGTATTGCTTATTTGGATCCTGCTGGGCTCGTGTAATGAACGAACAGTAAAATAGCACTAAGTGGTCTAAACCTCAATAAGAAGGAAACTCTGGAAACAGGACATTATTTTCCTCCCTGTCCAAAAGAACTAACTAACAAAGTCCTTCCACATTTCTGTGAACACAGACTTTGATCGTCCACTTTATATAAGTTACAGGATTTATGAGCCCTAGAAAGGCCAGCTATTTTCCTCTACTTTATAAGAAGCTTGGCTAACCACCACTTCACCCCAGCTTGGAGTCTTGTGAAAAACACATATTTTTCCAAATATGGACTGATCCCCGCCTACCAGCTGGCGACTGGGACACGTATTCACCTTTCTGTTTGGGAAGGAGCCTGAGTGTGTGACACTAGTGGTGACTCTGGAACCAGTCTCTTGGAGAGGGGCTGGACTCTGTCCTAGTCTGGAATTGCCTTCGGTGAGAGGCAGTGGGCTGGGGTGGGGATTTTGGTATTAACTGTGGGTGAGAGGGTTCAGGTTTGGAAACAGATCTTGACTGTCATCTGTGCTGAACGACAGTTCAGAGTACCCCGCCTTCTTGGAGTCTCAGGGTGGGGTCCTCAAAGTGCTCCACCTGTTGTCCCCTTTATTGTATTTTATATTTGTATTTTATTGTACAGCACTTTGGTCAGCCTCGGTTGTTTTTAAATGTGCTTTATAAATAAACTTGACTTGACTTGTCCTACAGGGAGACTTTAATGTTCATGTAGGCAACAACAGTGAGATCTGGAGCGGCGTGATTCGAACCCAAACGGTGTCCTGTTACTGGACTTCTGTGCAAACCACAGCATGTCCACAACAAACACCATGTTTGAACATATGGGTTTCCATAAGTGTACGTGGCACCAGGACGCTCTAGTATGCAGGTCGATGATCACTTTTTGTAATCATATAATCAGACCTGTGGTCATATGTTCTGGACACATGGGTGAAGAGAGGGACTGAGCTGTCAACTGATCATCACCTAGTGGTGACTTGCATCAGATGGTGGGGAAGGAGCTGGGCAGACCTGCTGCACCTAAACATACGGTGAGGGTGTGGGTGGGAACACCCAGCAGAGACCCCGGTCCACAAAATCCTCAGCTCCCATCGCTGGTAGAGCTTCAACAGCATTCCAGGGGGGGATGGAGGGTAGGGGACGGATAGGGCGGGGGAGAGGGGGGGGGGGGGGGGGAGCTTACATTGATGTTAAGTTAGACTCTTTTTCTCCAATTGATCTTTCTGAGTTAACTTCAATAATTACTTCCTCCAAACCATCAACGTGTCTTTTAGACCCCATTCCTACAAAACTGCTCAAAGAAGTCCTGCCATTAATTAATTCTTCGATCTTAAATATGATCAACCTATCTCTAATGATCGGCTATGTACCACAGGCCTTCAAGCTGGCTGTAGTTAAACCTTTACTCAAAAAGCATCTCTAGACCCAGCAGTCTTAGCTAATTATAGGCCAATCTCCAACCTTCCTTTCATATCAAACATCCTTGAAAGAGTAGTTGTCAAACAGCTAACAGATCATCTGCAGAGGTTTATTTGAAGAGTTTCAGTCAGGTTTCAGAGCTCATAAGCACAGAAACAGCTTTAGTGAAGGTTACAAATGATCTTCTTATGGCCTCTGACAGTGGACTCATCTCTGTGCTTGTCCTGCTAGACCTCAGTGCAGCGTTCGATACTGTCGACCATAATATCCTATTAGAGCGATTAGAACATGCTGTAGGTATTACAGGTACTGCGCTGCAGTGGTTTGTATCATATCTATCTAATAGACTCCAGTTTGTGCATGTAAATGGAGAGTCCTCTTCACACACTGAGGTTAATTATGGAGTTCCACAGGGTTCAGTGCTAGGACCAATTCTGTTTACATTATACATGCTTCCCTTAGGCAGCATCATTAGAAGACATAGCATACATTTACACTGCTATGCAGATGACACCCAGCTCTATCTGTCCATGAAGCCAGATAACACACACCAATGAGTTAAACTGCAGGAATGTCTTAAAGACATAAAGACCTGGATGGCCGCTAACTTTCTGCTTCTTAATTCAGATCAAACTGAGGTTATTGTACTCGGCCCTGAAAAGCTTAGAAATATGGTATCTAACAGATTCTTACTCTGGATGGCATTACCTTGGCCTCCAGTAACACTGTGAGGAACCTTGGAGTCATTTTTGACCAGGACATGTCCTTCAAGCACATATTAAACAAATATGTAAGACTGCTTTCTTCCATTTGTGCAACATCTCTAAAATTAGAAATATCCTGTCTCAGAGTGACGCTGAAAAACTAGTTCATGCATTTATTACTTCCAGGCTGGACGACTGTAATTCATTATTATCAGGAAGTCCTAAAAACTCCTGAAAAGCCTTCAGCTGATCCAAAATGCTGCAGCAAGAGTCCTGACAGGGACTAGAAAGAGAGAGCAGATTTCTCCTGTTTTGGCTTCCTGTTAAATCCACAATTCAAAATCCTGCTCCTCACATACAAGGTCTTAAATAATCAGGCCCCATCTTATCTTAATGACCTTGTAGTACCATATCACCCTATTAGAGCACTTCGCTCTCGCTCTGCAGGCCTACTTGTTGTTCCTAGAGTATTTAAAAGTAGAATGGGAGGCAGAGCCTTCAGTTTTCAGGCCCTCTTCTGTTGAAACCTACAACTAACCCTAAACAAGTTGCCTGGAGCAACCTGTGGTTAAAACTCTGTCTTTATTGATATTTTGCAAGCAAATATTTGTAGCAACCATGAAACAATTTAGTAATAAGTCAGATATGCACAACAAACTGTTACCAGTTGTATCAGGATTTGATAAAACAGGCTCTTCATTCAGCCAGAGACAATTTTGTTATATTTTTCTTAGGCAGGTCATAAGATGGCCTGTTACCACAGTGTCAACATTTTTTTTTTTAACCGTTAGACGTCAGTGGGGATTGAAGCATCACAAGATGAATTTAACTGCAGCAACTGGTTTTTTGACTGAATTGTAACTCATGTTTTCAGTATCCTGAAAAAAAAAATCTGATTTCCAACATGTGATAGTGTGAGACTCCTGTTTGTAGGTCATACTGACTCACAGGAGTGCACATGGTAGCAATCTGCCTCTGAAGTCTGACATCATTAGCTGTTTCCGGGTCCAAACTCAAACACTGCAGCATCACTGAGAGTTACAAACTGTGTGGCTGCTCTACCAGGTGTCACAATAAAGTTTAACATCCAGGAATCCATGAAAAAGGATTTATGAAGTTAATTAGCAGGCAGTTAGCAGGCAGTTAGCTCACTAGCGTCCAAGTAAAGATGATACACCACGTTTTGGCTGAGGGATTTCTGAAATCCCTAACCCCTAACCCTATTACTTACAACATAAATGAAGACAGAAGACTAAACAACAGTTTGTAGGGTTACTGAAGTTGGGCTAGCTGCTATATAATGCTGGTGGCTAGCTACAGAGCTATGGTTATGATAACATAAGTGCATTAGCACAGTGAAGCTGGAGGATGAACACTAACTTTTTTCTCCTCAGTAAAAAGTTACGGCGAGAGCCTCTGATGGGCAGAGACAAATGTAATCACATGACAGGAAAAAGATGCTGAAAACAGACCAAACTTCAGCCAGGAGACCATCTGAGATGATCCATCCCAGCACTACTGCTGCATGGTTTGTATTACTTGTAGTGAAAACATCCTGGTCCCCAGCTTCATGCACACATTCTAATCTTTCTTAGCCTACGAGTGATTCTTTTCTGTCCTGTTCAAATATGTGGCGTCTGGTAAACCGTGAGCCGACGAGCTGTAGATGAGCTAATAAAAACCCAGCGAGGCCGACAGTGATCACTGACTGTTTTTAGGGGCTTGTTCAGATTAAATAGAACAAGATCCAAAGCATTACAACACGTTAAAACGACAACAGCCTTAATGAACACAGTGTAGTTTGCACCTGGAAGCAGGGTTTACACGTCATCACTTAACAACCGGATGATAATTAGCCACAAATTTTACAAGCAGATATAAAAAATTCACACACAACAATATAAAATATCTATACATTGTATCTATCAAGAGAGATTGAACAAAAAAAAGACAAAAATAACCCTACAATTATATATAAGACAATTATTAAATAGTCAGTTATGGGTAATTTACATTGTATCAAACATTTTTAGGACATAATTTCACCAGATGGTTAAATGAACACAGTGGATGTGTTGTAAACAGCAGGCCATACATCGTGTAACAACAGGCAGGATAGCGTAAGAAGGTTACCCGTGTAGCTGTTAGCTGAAAAAACCTGCAACCCTGGTGTCCTTAGCTAATAACTGTTACTACTCCCAAACCAAAGATCGCTGTGCACTGAAGACTCTAGTCTGATAACACACTCCACACCATGGTGACACACAGAGGTAAGCTCAAATTAACACTGTAAGGTTGCAACTTTGACATAAGTTGTGAGAAGCGCTTCAAATATTACTTTCAGTGAACACGATTAGTAACAGGTCATGTGAAACCATGCCTATCGATTCATAGTACTGAGCCATGTACCAACACTGTAGTGTATGCTGTAATTTGCACTGTGCACCTACCCAGAACATAACTACACACTAAAGCAACACAGACCTGAAAAACTGGCTTTGGTCTGCTTGGCTGTAATATTCAGTGCAAACACAGCATATTTGAACAGCACATACCATGGCCCACTATGGCTCTACAGAGATTTTATACTGTACTATAAATTAAGGCTGATGGTGCAAAAAAAGAAAAAACCCTTGTTGTTATATGAAGTTATTATTAGAACCAGAAATCCGTGCAGAGCATAAAGAGGAGCCTGGCAGCTGCTTCGGTGACAGTAATGATCAGGTGCAGGGACACTTGGCTTGTACAGTTCTAGTTCTTGGGCTCACCATGACACCATGTGCACGATTGGCAGGGGGATTATCCACATCATTACTGTATTATTCCATGTTATTTGAAACAATTCCACGTTGTTCCAAATTACACTCCAACTACATCTGAGCATAGGTGCAGGTCGTTGTGTGCTTCAGACTTTAAATCGAATCCCCAGACTCTCAAAGTCCTTCACCTTCATCAACTGACAACATGTGCTTTTCAGTATCATCATCCAAACTCCTCCAGTATCAAACTGTACATCGTAACAATGATAAAATGAAGTAGAAGTGTTTAGAAATATTCATATTAGAAATATACAAATGCTTAAAAAACCAGATGAGAATCATTTATGACATCCAGTCATAAGTTATGAATGTTAAGATGCAGAATGACGTCCCTGCCAGAGCTTAATAAAACTCCAAATTGTCCTTCAAGCACAAATCATAAACCAATTTTTCTGTTCCACAACTATCACAGCCTGTTTCACTGCTGCAGTTTCATACGTGTACGTCCACTCTGCATTCTCCCATTAACAGGACAAAGTTACCTGTAAACTTGTAAAGCAGTAGAAAAAATGAATTTTTTTAAGCCTTACAAACTTCACCAAACCTTCTGAGCTAAAAACACATGCATACACTGCTCACCAACTGCTGCTTACCGAGAAACTTAGTTAACTTCCACTGCTGAAATGAACTGCAGGGCTCAGTTAGTGGGAAATACCTACCAGATTAAATCTTTCATAGCAAAGAGACAAAACGATTACCAGAAGATCAAAGAACTGATAGTAACTGCAGTTGAAGGCATTCTCAGGGACAACTCTAACCCTAACTCCAGGGAATCAGAATATATTTGTGTTTTTATTGGCGATCCAGAGACGAGGACAGTGATGCGTCCGTCAGTCAGCACGCAGTCTTTTATAGCTGCATCATTCACTGTGTTCAGAAATATCTTTCACTTCTGATATTTCAATTGGCCCAAATAAACATGCATTTGTTAACAAGTGTCTCTTTAATGTGATGATGCTAGAACCCTCCACAACTTACACACCATTTCAAATTTACACAACATCTTTAGCTGGTCTCGAAAAAACAAAAACAACAAAAAACCAGCTGAAAAGAATTCAAACAAACAACCGAAACACAAAAATGACTTCAGCGGCCGGGAAACCATCAAACTGGTGCTTCTTGATCAGGGTACATTCAAGTTGTCTGTTGGTTGGGTAACAACTAAAAGTATCTTTCATATTAGTCCTCCGCCATAATCTTCTGAGGTTCCCTCGTGATTCCTATCAAGCTCCTCTACTTCCTCCTTAGTTCGCCTTGCACTGATTTCCATTGTGCTTATGTGGTTAGCATGTCACAGATCTTTGACTGAAAGCGATTTATGTCAACTTTTGTTTTGAAATTTACTATATTACTAAAGCTCGCTTGACCATTTAAAAACAGCTCGACAGGCCCAGTCTTTCCAGTAGCATCAAACGTTATCATTCACTGCACTGACAGCTGCAATAAGCAAAGAAATACTGGAGCACAAGCAAACACGTACAGAAAGTATATAGATATCTACACAGCACAGCAGCTGGAAATCACCCACCGCACATGTTGGTGCTTTCTGAATGTTTTCACAATCCCAACGTCACTTTGCTGTTTCTAGGCAGATTCTCATCAAGATAAACAAAGTAGAGTCCTGCACAAACACGTGGTATCTATGTGACTCGCCTACAGCTACAGGACTTTTCTTTGATGGCACTTGGGCACAAAGTTTATTGAACAATGTAAACACTGGGTTAAGAAAATGTCTATTAAATATTCTTCTAACTGGCAATCTATACATTTAAAAAGAAAACAACAACAACAAAAACATTTTTTTCCACTGACATCAATGACTGAGTGAAAAAAGTAATAATAATAATAATAATAATAATAATAATAATACTGTCTATACTCTATGAATTCACCCACACATGCAAGTATTAAAGTATTTGAGAGTATGAAATAAAAACAAAGTTTTCATTTCATATTTCCACAACTGCGAAACATTATAAAAAATAAATAATAAATATGTGAACAGAGAGCAGGGAAGTGTTAAAAAAAAGAATTTTTAAAACCTTTCTCTGGTTTATTCCCAACGTTTTTTTAAAATCTTCGATAATAGGTGATTTATTTGTAAAATAATAAAGTATTATTAATGGAAATATTTTATCTTTTATCATTTATATGTTTTGAAAATAACATATATAATAAAATTACATTTGATTATTTTAAGAGTTTGACCTTTTCCTGAAAATGTTATTTAAATTATGATAATTACATTTTAATTATACTGTACACTTTTTACTTTTTAGTCTTTTTCTCTTAAAATATTCTGATTTCCTTTGAAAACGGAACCAAGTGGCATTTCACTTATATTTACTCGTTCTTCACTTTAAAGTACAAATCCTCATTGTTACTTCAGCGTGCGGGTATAATTATTATCTTTTTAATCATAAAACATTTTCGTATAAAACTTTATCTCATAACCGTTCCAACTTTATTCTGTAATGACTCCATGTTTCGTCCTTAGAGTGGCTGTAATACCAAGTCATAAAGCTGGGAAATCAAACTAAAGAACAGGAAACGAATGAACTTCCTTTGTGCAGGCGATGCTGCGTGTGTCAGTACAACTACCACACAGTAAGAATCATTTATACACTGCGCACCAATAAAACACAGCATGAAGAAAAGTGCTTGTTTTAGTATCTAAACACCATATATGCCCCTTGATATTGTTCTTATTCAACACAAACACAATACCACCATCAAATAAGATATATTGTTATTACCCAGAAGGGACTCTTTGCAGTCCAGACATAATTAAGACCGTGGATTTAATTTCCCCTGTGGCTGCCCACACTCTTATGTACAAACACAATCACAGTTATAGGCTTTGAATACAAATTTCCATCTAAGGGCATGTGGTTACGATGTTCGATGTTACCTGTGTGTGACAAAAACGTGGATGTGTAGAAATGTCACCCCTATTTTAGCTGAGCTTTGTAGCCAGAGAAAAGTGAGTCATTAGTGTGAATCTGTCCTCACTGGCAGGGTAATAATACCAGCGTAGACCAGCAGTTTATTTAAGCCTCTTATCTTTGTGCCTACGAAGCAAGTGTAGCGATACGTGATAAAAATATGTAAATATGTAGTAAAATAAGAAGAAATGTTGACTCAAACTCAGTCCAACCGACTCCTTGTATGTTGGCCAGGAGCAAACTGGGAGCAGGCATGACTCGACGTCTATGGCCTGTGAACGTAAGTCGATCTCTAACCTACTGCTAACTGAATTTAATAAGCTGGACAAAAGTGGCCATCTACTGTAGCCTGATTGGTCATTTGAGAACGTGTGAATGTCTTTTACCATGTCCTATTGGCTGCAGGTGGTAAGCAGATTGTTCACATCATCTCCAGAAACGTCCCATTGGTCTAGAATGGTTTACTTGTTTTTATAATTGTAGTTATAGATGGATAACTCACACTGAACATGCTATTCTTTATAGGCCAGCCCAAAAGTAGGCGGGGGAGTGTGAGTCAGGATTGGGCGGGGTAAAGTAGGGGGAGGGGTGGGGCTTGGACGCCCAAACACTCCCTGCAGCTGCCTGTTGGGGTGGTTGGGGTGAATGGGGTTCTCTTGAAAGCTTCGCAGGTTTTCGTGAAAGCGGTTGCTGCTTTCGTTGTCAAGGCGGTTGCCGTCATCACAAAGGCGGTGGTTGTTGTGGAATTCAGGGGTAGGCCCTCGATCCTGGACGTGGACCATGTTGCTGCTGCTCTTCCTTCTCAAGGTGGATTCACGGCTGGATGAGGCAACCGACTGGCAGTCCGAGCCGCCGTCACTGCTGGCAGCTGTCGCCTCCACTGGTGTAACCCTGATAGTGGTGACTGCTTGAGGGTGGGGGTGGAAGGGAGGAGCAAAGGTGGCAGTGGGTGTGAACGGCATGTTCGAGTTGTTAGAAGGAGGATTAAAGTTAGCGTGAGCGTTGTTAAAACTGGGATTATTGGAATTGTTAGGATTAAAACTGAGGTGCTGGTAGTTGTTGGGATTATTTGGATGTAAGGGATGTAACGGGTGCACAACATGTGGATGGCTGGTGTAGACACCTCCTCCTCCTCCCATTCCACTGCCCCCTGCGTCCCCACCCCCATCGCTCTCTGTTTCTGTCCCCATGACACTCCTCCTCCCATCCACCGATCCACCGTCCTTCAGCGAATCGCAGCTGTCCGTGTGTCTGTTCAGGTCATTGAGGTTGAAAGCCGACTGCCGAAGGGAAGCTCTTTGTTCTGGTGGTCTCCATCGCCAGGAGCCGCTTCCATCAGTGCTCGGAGGTTTCACTATTGGTTTGTTTGATCTGGACTCTGGGTGGGCTTCAACACGAACGATACTCCCAGTTCTCTCCAAACCTCCCCCTAGAAGAGCAAGCAAGTATTCAGCGAACTGAATCATCAACAAGCATGTAAGTACGAGCCAGAAAAGTATGAACAGCAAAATGTGTTACTGTAGGTGCTCACAGGGATGCACCAGCCCAATGATGGGATGTGTCAAAGTTTCCTTTTGTTAGACGGAGAAATAAGAAACAATTCTGAGAACTAGACATTTGTTCCAGCTCCAGTTACTAACAACAGGGCTGGCTATGGTCACTGATTTCCAGGAGTGGGTTTAAAAACAAAACAATTTCCCGATTCAAATTGATTTGAGTTTGAATAATGCAATATCGATTTTTAAATCATGTAAAAATCCAATATAAATATATGCTACAATATAAATGTATTTTGCCAGAAACAGCAGAATTTCAGTGTAAAGCTCACAAAACTATGTGAACAACCACCAAAGAGCTCAAACACCAAACGATTAACGAGCAGGTAAACGGAGTCTGCAGAAAGACGTGAACACAAAGAGCGACGGCACGAACACGGACACGCCGTCGGGGCTGGAAGCCGACAGCTCACAGACTCTGATGCTGCAGGTTTCGTCACTCTCACCAAAATTCACTGAATCAGCAACAAAAGAAGATCCAAACTATGCTTTACGTTTGAATAAATTAATTTTTAAACCCACCCCTAACTAACAAAGTGAGTCTCAAACCAGCCAACTGAAGAAGTCTTGTCATATTCATGGATTCAGATCCTAAAGTCACGCCATTACACAGTTAGGGTCAGAGGCAGGGCACTACACACAGTTTTAGTCTGCTTATCATTATTATACTGTACTTAATTCTGTGTTATTCTTTTTGTAGCTTGTTTATTTTATTTTTTATAAATATCACCTTCTCTTCCTTTGCTCTTTAACCCATCTAGCTTGAGGATTTGGTTCATCAGCACTCTAAATATGTCCTGTTTCTTTTAAATTTGGTTGGACCCAAATGGAAACTCTTTTAGCAAAAAAACTCAAATCCCAAAATGCATTGTGGGATTTCATTTAGAGGCTTTTAAGAGCACAAACACTTTAAATATCAAATCAAAAACGGTCCAAACTGCACACAGCGTCTCCAAACTAGGACCTGGGGAGGTTAAAGGAAGCAGGGAAAGGTTTTTTAAAGCTGCTGCTGGGATCAAAATCCAAATGAGTTTACATTTAAAATGTTTCAGTGTCACATGTTGACTTGTACTGTTTTCAATTAAAAGTAGAGTTTGGATGATTTATGAGTCATTGTGTTTCACTGATGAGCAGTCGGCTGAATCTGCGCTATTAGAAGTACAGACCTCCTCCCACGGCTCCAGTGGTGGAAGCGGGTGGAGATGGATCCTGGTCTGTCAGGGCCCGGTACCGAATGGATCCGGTGCAACTGACAGTGCTGCCACCGTCCTCTGACCGAGGAGAGTGAAGCAGACCCTGTTGTTTAGATAAGGCTATGACCTGGAAAATAAGAGACAGGCAGTGTAACGTGAACTTCTCCACACTTGGAAAACAGGTCTAAGAAGCACGACCGTGTCAGCTTCTCAGCAGCAGTGGCTCTCATGATGCAACGCACCAGCACTGTAATAAAGCACTGTTACTTTTTTATTTTTAAACCAACGAGGAATCCATGTCACAGCTTTACAAACTGAAGCTTTTTGTTTCCCTTATGAGACAACTCAGGATTGTGTCAAACTGAAGGTTTAAAGATTATTGGAAAACAAGAAACTACATTAACTGTGTGTTTGGTCAAAGATGACGACCAGTGTTTTTGATGGAACTCTCTTTATATCTTCTCATGTTGTCGTAGTTATCATTCATTCGAATGTAGCACAAATGTTATTCAAACACACAAGCACAAAGAAACCAATAAATGCAGAGTACTGCATGCTGACTGTGAATATGTGGAGTGTGATACTTTTTGTTTAATTTTGTATTTGTTGTTTGAGTGTGTAAGACAGATAAACAGGGTTATAGTGGAAAAAGAAGCCAGTTTGTCCTCATTATTGGGTTTTTTATTTCAATCAAATGATTTTGTTTTTTCTGAACGCAGGCTGCTGCCGTTCTTTCAATCACTGCATTTAGACGCAGTCTGAGGAGGGCGCCATTAAAACAGCGCTATTATATTTTCTGTTGACTGCTTCTCTTGGCTTCAACCAACATTATTAGCAAACTTACTCATGGACAAATAAATAAATAAATCGCTCGTGTAAAACCAATGAAAGGCTCAGCCTGTTGTCGATATATTCGTCCGGTCGCCCAACCTTGGTGAAGACCTTACAGTATACAGAAAGTTCCCCTTGGAGCAAGCACACGGTGAAAAGGTGACAGACTCTCTGTGCTCTCCACAGAGAAGCTCTGTGTGCCTCCAGACAATAAGTGTGCCAATAATACAGGATGGGGGCTGGTTCAGGGCACCCCAGGCATCAT
>NW_024584051.1:21680-22807 GCF_018398535.1 Haplochromis burtoni
TGCGTCATGTTGTGTTCACTCCTGCCCTGTCTCGTTACGATTATCTGTGTCAGCTGTGTTCCAGATGTGCTCCCACTTCCCTCGTTTACTCTCTGTGCATTTATGTCCACGTCTCCCTCGGTTCAGTGTCGCGTTCTCCCTCATGCTGTGTGTGACTCTCCCTGTGTTTCCTGGTGAGCTTTATCTTTAGTTTTTCCCAGTTTAGTTTTGTATTACTCGTGATTCGTCTTGCCAGCAGTAAAGCTGTGCTTCCTGAGTTTATTCCCCGCGTCCCCTGAGTTTTGCGTTTGGGTCCTCTCCTGCCTGCCACACAGCCTAATCATGACAGACTGCACAACAAGCCTGTGTAGAAATGTAAGGAAAGTACAGATTTTTGCCTAAATATAGGGAGTAAAAGTAACGTTTGCAGAAAAATATATACTCCAGTACATGTACCTGACAATTCTACTTAAGTACAGCAACAAAGTATTTGTACTTTGTTATCTCCCACCTCTACTCAGGCGCTGCTTTGGACTGTTCTGCTAACACTGTTGGCTTTGAGTCTGTCTCCCTGTCCATCTACACTGTTTCTGTCCAATAAAGGCTAAAAAATTTTCCTGTAAGATGCTTCACATTGAGCCGTCTGTCTTTAAACATCCTGTGCCTCAGGGGATCTTTGTTTTTACACACACAAACATTAGCTCCTGGTTTTGTTTGTTCTTGTTACCATGGGGACGTCATCTATTGATGGTTTGGAAGACTGTAACAGACAAACGTTCCCCTTGTGGTCTGAGGAGGAAGCACACACTGTATCCTGCCAGGTAACATCAACTGAAGCCTGGACAAACGTATATTACAAGTAAAGGATGGCATTAAGAGCTGTCAGTCAACAGCAACCATACTGCTGTTCAAATGAGTCCCTGTAGATTCCTGTAGGAAGGCGTCTGTGGTGCTTGTGATCTCCTGCCTGGACTAATGCAGCTCTACCCTTGTAATAAAGCACTGTTACTTTTTTATTTTTAAACCAACGAGGAATCCATGTGACAGCTTTCCAACTGAAGCTTTTTGTTTCCCTTATGAGACAACTCAGGATTGTGTCAAACTGAAGGTTTAAAGATTATTGGAAAACAAGAAACTACATTAACTGT
>NW_024584051.1:22827-26503 GCF_018398535.1 Haplochromis burtoni
CTGATGTTTAAAGAAAGAAGTCAAAGAAGTTACAAACCTGCATGAGACGTGGCTGTCCTCCAGCACTGAGAGGCCTGCAAGGGATGGTGGTCTTCTCCGTCACTCTCAGCCACTTTTCTCTCACTGACCCACCCCCGTCCATGATGCTGTCCTCGGATTCACTCTCCTGATCCTTGCTGGTGGGATTTTCCTCCTCTGGGATATGAACTAGCTGAGAGGATCCAGGCCGGGACTGGATAGATACTCTTGCCCCACCAGTTACTGCAGTGCTCCCATTATGGGACAGATGATTATGATTGGCCATAGGAACAGAGCTAGCTGCTAGTTTCATGTACTGAACTGGGATGTGCGCCCCAGCACGCAGCTCAGCTTCCTGGCCTGTGGCTATAGGCAGGTGGGTCCCACCGCGGAGCTCCACCTCCAGACCCATGGCAGACGGCTCAGAGGAGCAGCGCAGCTCCATGTTCCTCTGAGGAGACGAAGAGGAGGCTGGCCTGATACCGTCTATCACCTGCAGAGACAGCTTCCTGTTGTCGTTCTTGTTCTTCCATTGGCTGAGCAGCTGTTTGGACCGGGTTGAGTCCATCGAGGCGTGGATGGAAGCGTGACGCCGTGGAATACGACCTTCCTCCAGCGAGGAACCTCCGTGGGATCTGAAAAGAAAGATAAAGGCACTATGAGAAGAAAGAAAAGAGTGACAGCACTGAGCTCATGATCTTCTTTGCTTGATCTTCACAAATGACTAATTGATTTTGGTAAATATAATTGTTCTGTCAAATTCATAAACTGAAAGCACAAATGCCCAGTTAGCGTTCTGGTAGAGCAGCCTTCTGTTATCTTTGTGCCCATGAACATTTCCAAACATGTTATGGTGTTGTTTAAAGTCTGGACATTTCTAATATAACACAGCATCACAATTTAATTTGAAACAACCCCCACCAAAAAAATAATAATTCAGCACTGTATGGATACTCAGAGGACAGAAACCTGGGGACTGGCATTCATGTCGCTGTCCAGCGGCAGCCCCAGTCTCCCCAGTAGGACGATGTACTGGATGCTGAGGTTACTGGTTCCACTGTATCTGACAGAACATCCAGAGAGGAGAACAGCAGCGTGAGCCACATAACAGGGAGCATGCAGAGGCCCGTGGCCTGCATGCAGCTGTTCTTCATGTTGCACATGTGGCTCTTGTGTTTCTGTGGCGCTCTGTGACTCTTACCAGCTCTGTTTCTGGGGCTCAGTGCTTCTGCTGCGTTTTGACTGCCTTTTTGCTGTTCTGAGGTCAGTAGGAAAAAATGGCAGTCATAAAGAATCAAATGATTTTTTGTTGTGCAGCAAGCAAGTGTTGCCGTCAAAAAAGGAGCAGGGCATCAAATTGTTCTGTGACTGCTTTCAGCGAAGGCATTTTAAATGAAGTTAGCTCAGGAAGTAGATAACACACTCGTCTGAAGTGCGAGGCCACAGCTTCTCCTTCTGCACCACCTTAACCCCGAAGATCAACCCTGCAAGCGATACTGTCGTGGTATTCTTAGTCTTCGTGTGTTTTGTATTTTGTTCTTTATTCATGCCTTGGTTCCTAGGTTCTGTTAAGATGTTCCTTATTTGGTTCCCCCCTGTGTATCTGTGAACCCTTGTTTCCCCTCCTTGTGTTTTATTCCCCAGCCCGTTATGTCTGTGCTCTCTCCTCCTGTCTGAACCTCTGTGCACTTCCTGTTTTACTTTGACAGTCTCTCGTCAGTGTGCGTCATGTTGTGTTCACTCCTGCCCTGTCTCGTTACGATTATCTGTGTCAGCTGTGTTCCCGATGTGCTCCCACTTCCCTCGTTTACTCTCTGTGCATTTATGTCCACGTCTCCCTCGGTTCAGTGTCGCGTTCTCCCTCATGCTGTGTGTGACTCTCCCTGTGTTTCCTGGTGAGCTTTATCTTTAGTTTTTCCCAGTTTAGTTTTGTATTACTCGTGATTCGTCTTGCCAGCAGTAAAGCTGTGCTTCCTGAGTTTATTCCCCGCGTCCCCTGAGTTTTGCGTTTGGGTCCTCTCCTGCCTGCCACACAGCCTAATCATGACAGACTGCACAACAAGCCTGTGTAGAAATGTAAGGAAAGTACAGATTTTTGCCTAAATATAGGGAGTAAAAGTAACGTTTGCAGAAAAATATATACTCCAGTACATGTACCTGACAATTCTACTTAAGTACAGCAACAAAGTATTTGTACTTTGTTATCTCCCACCTCTACTCAGGCGCTGCTTTGGACTGTTCTGCTAACACTGTTGGCTTTGAGTCTGTCTCCCTGTCCATCTACACTGTTTCTGTCCAATAAAGGCTAAAAAATTTTCCTGTAAGATGCTTCACATTGAGCCGTCTGTCTTTAAACATCCTGTGCCTCAGGGGATCTTTGTTTTTACACACACAAACATTAGCTCCTGGTTTTGTTTGTTCTTGTTACCTTGGGGACGTCATCTATTAGTACGTTACTCAAATACTTGTTTGTACATGTATAAACCTATAAAGTGAAACAGCTACACCGCCCCATCAGAGAGCCGTTTTGCATCATCGTCCCTGCTCCACAGTGGTTCTGTCCAAGTCGTTTCCAAACCAGTTGTTCTCAGTGTCACCACACAAACTGTGAGGCTCCTTCCTCACATCAACAGACAATTTTGTCACCTCTGAAATCCCTTTGCTGTCTCTGTCATTGCACACTGCCCGTGGGAACAAAGGCACTCAAGGCCAACTGTGGAAATTAAAGAAAAAATAATATACAAATGTATTTCCAAACTTCCAATAATATTCCAACTACATGCATTCACACAATAACAAACAAAAAGTGTACACACACACACGTATGTATGTACTGGTATTTCACGTCTCAATGTGTACTCAGTGGCGGCGGACTCTGTGAGCTAAGACTGCTTGATAAAGACGACGGGTGAAAGAACTGTTCACTCATCTGCACATAAAACACACTTTGTCCTCTCTTATAAACACAACAAGAACTTACTGTTTTACTCCTACAGCATAATCTAGTCTGTTCATATGCTCAGCGAATGCCAATGACTGCACGCTGCAGTTCTGTTATTCTACGGCCAACGGCGTCCCTGCAGAGGTCCCGCTCCATCACAGTTAACCTGTTAACAGCCACCGCCAACGCTACATCCAGAAAAGGCAAAGAGTAATGGCAGCATTAAACTGGCATTCAGTTTTTTACTTACATTTTCCATTCTGTTCACCTACTTCTAGATTCAGTGTTACCCGGATGAACGACTTGATATTTGGGTTTCTCACATCTACAGATCAGACAGATCTCTCTGAACACATCTCTCTAGCTGCAGTGTGTGAATGGAAAAACAGGCTATTATTACTGATGTACGAGGGTGAATACAAAGAACTGGTGTTGCAGTGCTTCCATGTTTGTTCTTCCCCAAACCTCCCACTGTTTGCTTGGGAAAAACGATGATCTTCCAGGTATCGTACCGAGACCATTAAACAGTATATGATACTCTATCTTCAAATTGTAAAGCAGCATTAAACATGTGTTCAGAATACTTGTTTATTAGTTTATTAGAAAGTTAATATAAATCCTGTTGCCAGAATAAATGACCTACATTAAGTCAAATTCAAATTCAAATTTTATTCAAATTTTATTTGTCACGTACACAGTCATACACAGTACGATATG
>NW_024584052.1:0-26474 GCF_018398535.1 Haplochromis burtoni
AGAGATTGAGAAATGATAAAGTTAGGTAATTATCCGTATCATGATGTCTGGTGTTTTCGTATTTGTTGGTTTGTTTTTATTTTGTTTTATTTTGCCAGTTGGTTATTAGCTGCTGCTCCAGCCAGCCAGAGAATCCCCCGCCGCCCCGGCCTCTCCTCCCTGTGCCGCAAGCAGCAGGCGCACTTCGCAAACGGAGGGCGCCCTTACGGTGTGTTCACACCAAACGCGATAGACGCGACCAGAGCGTCAGGTTTACATGTAAAGTCAATGGAGAAGGGTGATGACACGCGATTGAGGGTCCCGTGAAAATTCAGAAGCAGATTTGCGTCGCGAAAACTCGCGAATAAAACCATGCGCATCAGTTTTTGTGTTGCATTTTGTGAATTCGCGCTTATCGCGTCTACCGCTCGAGTTGGAAAAATCTGAACTTCAGCGTCAATTCGCGCCACGACAACCAATCAGGAGCCTGGTGACGTGGCTCTGACCTAGGTCAAAGGAGCAGATCCAGCGAAAGCCCTTCACACTTAATTCAATATGGAGGAGAGGCTAATCAACGCCGTAGCAAACCACCCGGAGCTGTACGACACCAGCTGCTTTCTGTACCGAGACAGGAATATAAAGGACCAAGCTTGGAGGAAGATATGTGAAGAGATCGGGCAACCTGCTAAGTTCATTCATTTCTCTTTTGAAAGTTTTTACTGAAGCTGCTAGCTTTGAGAAGGGTCTGGCTGCAGCCACTGGGGAGCGCCATATTGGGACCTCCACACTAACCGGAAACACGTGACCTCCACAGTAGGCAGAAATACGTTCCTGCATGGATCATCGACTGTGGAAACCTTGCAAGTGGATCGTAAAGGTTGGGACAGAGTCTTTCATGTCTAAATTTGCCGTTTATAATTATATAATTCTAGGAATCATCTAGTTTGCTTACACTGATTACGTTGGCACTTTATTAGCGTTACAACAACGGTCAGACCCCCGAGGTATCTAAACTTTAGTAAGGAATGTGTGCACATTTGACACCTCTGATTAGCATTTAGTGGTCAGTTTCAAACGTATTTGATTTTTACTTGTTATGAACAAATTCACTTCACTACTTTTCACGATCTGTAACATCAATGCACATTGTTCCATTTACTGCATATTGCACTTTGTTCATGTCTCTCATTCCACCTGCAAAAACATTGTAAAGGTTGTCACAGAGTTTTATATATGTATAAATACTAATATTCTCTATTCCATTCAGTTTTATTGCCCAGATGTTAGTTAGCCTTTGTTCAGTTGTCTTTTATATGTCAATAGATACGTATGTCACAAATAAATTGTAAATTATGTTTTTGTAAAGAATTTTCTCCCAAATCTCTTACATGCTAACTGTTATGTGTTATTTCTGCTAAAACCTGAACTTAAATGTGTATATAATGTTTATCTGTTTTTCTCCCTGTTTTAGATGCAAATATCAATTTGGAGTTCTGCCTCCAAGCCAGAATTGCAGGAATGCACCACGTGTTGGCTGTTTCACTGCCCTCTGTGCCCCACTTTCAGCCCTACTGTCAGGGCAAAGATTGAGCAGCATATAAATGGACACATTCAAAGTGCTTTGCCTTTCAAAGGTATGTTGGTATTAAATATACCTCATAGTTAAAGTCATAAATATGCACTTCTTTTCAGCACCTCTGCAGGTCTTTGTTGACTTAAAAGTTATTTTCACATTGTACAGTTCAGTTCATTCATCAGCGAGAGAAAAAAGTGTTTTCATTAAATATTTTTCTGTTCACCACATTTCCTGACAGCTCTTGTGATCCACACCATTTTGCTTTCATTATGAGGAGGCTTGGATATTTTTGTTAATATGTACAATCTGATTGTTAGATAAACTGACTGCATTCTATACAACTGCATTTAAATTACATGTTGTCACGATCCTGGGTCTTATGACCCAGTGTTTTGAGTTTTAGTTCATTTTGATGTTTATAGTATGTTTAAGCTCATTAGGTCTCCTATGTTCATTTGCTTATTAGTTCCCCCTTGTGTTTCCAACCCATGTTAAGTCTCCCCTGCTCTTCATGTGTTTCATGTCTGTGTCTTACGTTGTCAAGTTCCGGTTATCATGTCTGCGTCTCATTATGTTTCCTATTTTATTTGGAAGAGATCCTGTGCTTTTATATCATGGTTTATGTTTTGAGTCCTTTGATGTACTGTTTCTTGTTTCCCTGGATCTCAGTTATGGTTATCTTAGGTTTAGCTCTTTGGCTTTGTTATATGGCTTCCCTGTGTTCCATGTTATGTCCACTGTGATGTTTTGTACCATGTTTCAGGTTCCTATGTTCTGTCTCCCCTGTTGCTGTTAAGTTTGCATGTTTAGGAATTCAGTCAGTGTGTTTCCTGTTTTACTTTGTAAGGTCCATGCCTCATGTGAGTGTTTCTAGTTTTGCGTCCTGTCTCGTCCAGCCTGATTACTCCCAGCTGTGCTCCCTTCTGTGTCTCATTCCCTCGTTATCCCTCTGTGTATTTAAGCTCTGTGTTTCTCTTTGTCAGTGTCGTAGTCTCCCTCATGCTGTGTGTGATTCTCCCCGTGGTTCCTGGTATACTTTATGTTTAGCTTTCCCAGTTTAGTTTAGTACTGTTTTTGTGTTTCACTTTTTGCCAGCATTAAAGCTGTGTTTTTGAGTTTACGTTTTGTCTCCGTGAGTTTGCGTTTGGGTCCTCTCCTGCCTGCCACACAGCCGAACATGACATGTTGTTTTTTCTTTTTTTTTCTCTCTTACAGACAAAATGATGTGCCGGTGCACTTTCACTGCCCTTCTGTAACATGACAGTCATACAGCGTGGGGATATGGCAAGGCAATTATTGTCATGTCAGCATTCAGGACTGCTCCCCACTGAACTCTCCGTGGAGCCTCGTCTCCCTCTCCATGTCTCGTCTCCAGCATCTAAACCATTTCCTGAATCTTGGGTAGAACATTCATGTGCTCTACCCTCTGTGCTAAATGAAACTGTGGCTTGTGGAAAGTCCATGAAAATGAAACGTCCTCACTGTGGTCTTAGTCTTCTTACAAAAAAACTTCAAGGCTCACATGATGAGGAGGCATTCAAACAGGTCAATAGATGTTTGCCTGGCCTGTCATCTGCAGTGTTTTTGTGTAGAGGGACTTCTTCCTCTTTGTTTTTCAGTTTGCAGAGGACATGGAGCTCTTTTTAAAAGCATGTGCTGATGAGCAGGGACGGGTCAATGCGATGTTTGACATTTAATGGACAGATGAAGGCACTGGCTGTTTGTTTGTGTTTTTATGTGTTTGTTTTTCAGTGTACAGAATTCCAGTTAAACTTATTATAAAATGTTGTTCACTTGTTTTATGTCCATACTTATAGTAAAAAGTGTAACTGTAAATGTAACAGCATTGTTTATACTTGTAACTTCAGAGTAAAAAGCTTGTTGTTGATATTAACATTAATGTATTATCCTGTAATCAATAATATTTTTATACATTTTACGCATTAACCCTCTGATCTCTATCCTGGCCATTTGGGGCCACTTCACTTCTTCTTCTTCTTGTTTGACTGCTACACTGCAGTGGACCGAAAGAATGACGCAGGTTTGATCTTAAGGATCTAATAGTTGTGTGTGTTTGTGCATGACATTGCAACGCAAACATGTATTTGCAAGATAGACTGGAATAAATTATGATGCATCAAATATTACACAGGCTGCAGTGAATTTTTGTTGATACAGGCTATTGAGCTTTGAGTTTCCCAGTCAAACTTAGCTTTGACACACCTGCTAACACTTCTACTCTTGTACATTTCATAACAAGACACCATAGCCAAAATATTAACTCTCAAAAAAAATTCAAAGCTGCAGCTGCAGCACAAACAGCAACAAACACTGTTAGTAAATGTGTCCTGGAGTTTCTGCAGGTGCAAAAAGTGCTGCTGCTGTAAATAAGCCTAACAGCTTCCAGATCACTTATATTTCTGGAAAGATGGCAAGAAGGGCATCACTGCTCATCTCTACAATCTCCGAGATCTTGGAATACAAGCCCCTGTCCCATGAAAACCACTTCACAGTAGTAGGAGTCCACTAAAACCTACAAATGAAGAGTGATCCTGGAAGAAATAGGGCGCACACTATAGTGACCTCAACAATTGCAAGACAGCCTTGTCCCTGATGCTTATATGAAAAAAAAATACGAAGATTTATGAAACCATTATTACTGTTTTATCTGAAAAGCTACTGGTAATAATAAATAAAAGCTACTGGTAATATATAACCTAACTGGGATTTAAAGTGTAAAAAACAGAATGTAGATAAAATTTTGGTTTTGATGAAAAGGACTGGTGCTAATTTAAAGTGTTGGTTTAAAGTCGGTAAAAGTAGATACAGTAAATGTTTTAATAAATATACATTTTACTGCATTTTGTGAACATACACAAAAGTGGCCATTTTTGGCAACGGACAAGCTGAGAGAGAGTTTTGTATTTTTTGCTGTCCTTGAACAAAAATAATAGTGCACAATAATCAATGTTGATGTTAATCAATTAGATGTCCCAGACTCTACTATTAATAATACAGTGGTCCCTCGTTTATCGCTGGTGTTACGTTCTAAAAATAACCCGCGGTAGGTGAAATCTGCGAAGTAGTAAACTTTATTTTTCACAATTATTTTAGCTGTTTTAAGACTGTAAAAACACCTCACTACATGCTTTATACACTTTCCTCAGACAAGCACAAACATTTTCACACTTTTTTTCTTTTGTTTAAACACTCTTAAAGTTCAAACCTTCGTAGAAACATAAGTCCATTATAAAATTATTTGCATTTTTTAATCACCCTCTTATATTTAAATGTTCATTTGCTATTTCATCTAGGGTTTGAGAGTAACAAAATTTCTATTCTCTGTATGTCCTGTACATGTGGCAGAATTGACAAATAAAGTTGACTTTGACTTTGACTTTGAAATGAAACCGTGCAAAACGTTTCGTCGGCATTGTTGTGTTTGTCGGGGAGAAAACTTACAAACATACAGTGCAGCACTTCAGAGTTACACTGCTAGCAATCGAAGATTTATATAAATTCGACAAACTAAACTCATTCTGTGCTGTACAGCAGCGCTCCCCAACCTTTTTTGCACCACGGACCAGTTTAATGTCAGAAAATTTTTTCACGGACCGGCCTTTAAGGTGTCGCAGATAAATACAACAAAATAAAATGATACAGACAAAGGCAAAAACTGTAGTATTTTGTAAATATGATAATAAACGCAAATTCACTGTGTGATTGTGTAACTTTATTAGCAGTGTCCTCCTGAAATGCACCAACAACATTGAGAGCAACATCCTCCTCTCTGCTTCTTGATGCTCTCTGGATGCTATGGTAACGCGTAAATAGTTCTTTCACAATAAGACACACGGCTACAACACGGGAAAAGACCCAGGGAGCCCAACTTAACGATTAAAATCCCTGAAAACCATACACTTCACACCCGAGCCTCAACTCTCGCGGCCCAGTACCAAATGGGCCTGGGTGTTGGGGACTGCTGCCGTGCAGAAGACACGGCACTAGATTGATTGACAATGGTCTACAGCAATCAGAACGCACAAAACAATTTGCTGTTAAAAAAAATAAAAATAAAAAAATCAGCGAGTCCGTGAAAGGTGAACCGCGTTACAGCGAGGGATCACTGTACAATAATTTCGAGTAGCACTGCTCATATATGAGATGGTGGGTTTGAGGTTGTCTTCAAACAAGTGCATTGTACTAGAAAAGGGTGTTTGAAGGATTAAAAATGTAAAACGTAATGACTATTTTATATTTGTGAAAAAACTTTATGCAGAAAAAGTAGCAAAGAAACAAAAACATAACTCATGGACACTTTTGGCCACAAAAAAGCTGGAGGGATGGTGATTTTTTTTTTTTAATAAACCCAGACTGTTAAAAAAACCCCCACTTAGAATCAAATTTATTTGTCAGCAGCATCAATAGTAACAAAAATACAATTTAGTTTTCACTGTCAAAGTCGATTTAACTGAAGTTACGTGTTTCCGGTTAGTGTGGAGGTCGCAATATGGCGTTCCCCAGTGGCTGCAGCCAGATGCTCTTGCTAGCTTTTGGGAAGCTGCCCAAAAGCTAGCAAGCCACCACTATTTTTCCACTGATGTACAAATAACATTCTGCTTTTATGCATATTGTCATATAGGAATATATGTTATTGTTTATTAATAAACAGCACACAGTGGTCCCGGTGTTCATCCGTCACTGCTACTTTTACGTTTTGCAATCTACAAAGGTTTGCACTTTGAGAATCAACTTATGAGAACTGTGACCAATGTTCATGAGTGTGGGGAAAACAGTGTATAAAGTCTGTAGCGAGGGGCTAGTTATTCTGAGAACCCCTGCTGCAGTAAATGAGGGACCACTGTATATACTTTCTCTTTGATTATTGTATTCAATCTGTTAACATTTAATATTTACTTGATAGAACCAACTGATTCTGCAGCAGAGCATCCCCTGTTGCTTCTCCTGGCTTCCCAGTTCCTGAGCTCCTGCTCATGTAATTGTAGCATCAGATGTACAGCAAGCACTGATAACTTTTTACTTGGTGGGATTCCCTTGTGATTACCTTTATATATCTTTAAATATCTTTAATATCTTTAAATATCTACAACCAATCTGTTTATAACAGATTTTTTCAATGTTGAAAATTAAAGTCTAGTCGCAGCCTTCTCATTTCTTTGTGTTTTGTGCTGTTTTACAGGCCCTCAGTGGAGGACAGCTCCGAGGCAGATGAGGGACGGGTCCCAGGACGGTCCATCAGCGCTGGAGCTGGCCATCCTGGTGTCCCTGAAGAGGCCACACCAGTCTCCAATGGAGCATTTCCTCCTCAGCCTTGTTCCTGCTCTGGAGAGCAGCTGGTCCTTTTTATTCCTGTCTCTCTGTAAATTCTTATATTTTATATATTTATGTTTAATGTTTTTCTGTTTGAGAATTTTAATATTATTTCAAATAAATTTTTATAATGACTAATGTCTCAGTTCTACTACACAGCAAATGTTGGCACACGACTTGACACATGTAGAATTTATTTCATATTATACTAATGACAAAATATACTAATACAGTGGGATGCAAAAGTTTGGGCAACCTTGTTAATAGACATTATTTTCCTGTATAAATCGTTGGTTGTTACAATAAAAAATGTCAGTTAAATATCATACAGGAGACACACACAGTGATATTTGAGAAGTGAAAAGAAGTTTACTGGATTTACAGAAAGTGTGCAATAATTGTTTAAACAAAATCAAGCAGGTGCATAAATTTGGGCACCACAAAAAAGAAATGAAATAAATATTTAGTGTATATCAATGTGTGTGTCTCCTATATGATATATGGGGTGCCTTTGTCTGGACGTGCTTCCCATCCAGAGCTGCACAGCACAGAGGGAAGTTCCAGCGCTCCTGGAATCCCTCTGTGATGGACCGCCAGTCTCCAGGTGAAGGCACAGCCATGAAGTTGTCCACTAGACAGTCCCAGATGGCCATTGCTACCTGGGGGGGTGATCTGGCACACCGTGGACACACCGACTCTGAAACTGAACGCGTTGGTCCTAAAGAAGTCCCCGGTGGCAAGGAACCTGGACAAAATTGTTCAAAATCAGTATTATGTGTACTGCAGTTACAAGATACATTATTCAAATTCCAAAATACTTTTGTGATGTCAGCTTTAAATCACAAAACATAAATTTTACATAAAACATTTTGTAATTATTAAGGATAATTACAAAATGTATATTAGATGATATCTAAAACAGTCAGTTGTGTTTTGTTTTAACTTTAATGTATCATAATTTGATTGGTAGCAACTTTTACAACTACAGTGAGCCAATCACTCATAATTCCTAAACATGTCAATCAGGTAGGAATGAAGTAAGACATTAATAGAAATAAAGAGTTGGATGTTGACATGTAGCCCTTTCCTTGCTTAAATCATTGTTAATATTTTGGAAAAAAAATATGCTGTGATAAGACAGCATATCAAGATAAAATATGCTAGATAGAACCATATAACTAAAAACTGTTCACAATTTTATCTGCCTCTCAGTTTTAAGAAAGGCTGGTGACCCCTGTTATAGAGTCTGACAGCTGCAGGGATTATATACAAATATTCAACTATCCCAGAATCAAACCAGGTCTAAATAAAAAAAAAAAAAGGAGTGAGTATCACTACAAAGATTAACCCACAGTGGTTCTCATACCAGTTTGATATCAGCAAACACCGAGAGCATACATTGATATGACACCACAGCCATGCTATCATTGCAAACACTGATAACAGCATAAATCACTAGAAATATTATAAACAGTCGTCTCCATACCACAGTTTTCTTTCAGTAAACACCAACAGCATTCACTGTTAGCATACCACATCCATGTTAGCAGTGTATAAACAATAGTTTAGCATATATTAGCACAGGTATCAATAAAGGACTACCATATTAAACACTTTTACTAACCACAGGCAGATGGACAGGCGCTCTGCCTGTAGTTGGTGTCTTGGCGATACTGGGACCAACGTGGGACAGCAGGTCCTCAAACTGAGCGAGGGAAAGATGGTGGTATCGCTGAAAGCGGCCGTCATCCAGGCGCAGCTCGTGGAGCAAGTGGTGAAACTCACCAAACTGGTCACGCCTCTGCAGGATCTGATGGACCCAGGTACGGCGAGGACGTCTTTTACGCTGCTGCTCTGCTCTCCACGGTGAATAGAGAAGGGAGACTCTCTCTTCAAGTGCTAGCTCGACAGCTGCCATCTTGCAAAGATACCGTCTGGCACAACTTCCTCCCACATTTCAGGTTTGACACGCGATGAATTCGCGTTGGACACGCGTCGAGGTGTGAATCTGGCGCGTTTTGATCGCGTCTATCGCGTTCGGTGTGAACACATCGTTACTCCCAGCAAATGGGTGATAGAAAACCGATCGGTGCCTATGCCATCTCCAAAATGCGCTGGCTGATGTAGGGTCAGCAGCAGAGTGCGAGCAACTTTTTTTTTGCCGATGTCTGTGATGGCGTCCCCCACCACGATGCCGCCCCGGGCAACCGCCCGTGTCGGCCGTATCAAAAACTGCTACTGGGGCTAGGCCATATCATACCATTCATGGTAATACCAGTATAATGTTGGGCAACGATAAGAAAATGAAATATTGTGATAGAATAAGGGTAAAACGCGCATGTGCACTGCCTTTGTTTTCATATGCACATGGCGGAAAAAGCATGTCGCCAACGGAGAATGAGAAGGGCGAAAGCGGATCGCTGAATGAAACGGATGAACCAGAATTGGTTTGTAAAAATGCTGCAACTTCAGTGGTGTGGAACTGGTTTAGCTTTCGTCTGTCAGATACACAACAAAGCACTATTTTTGGTAGAGCATGCAAGCGGGCCGTCGTTATTACCGTGTTTTTTGGAAAATACGGCACACTTAAAATCAATCCTTTGATTTTTCTGAAAATCCACAGTGCCCCTTATAATCCCGTGTGCCTTATGTATGAATTCTGGTTGTGTTTACTGACCTCAAAATGATTTTATGTTGTACACAGCACTGTCAAATGTTTTAGTACGACTTTGCTAAGCTTGATGGATTGTCGGAGGATTACGGCTACCGGGGAGGAGCCTCGCGGAGTGATACGTACTGTGCTTCAACATAATATTACCGTATTGTGTGTGTATAACCTCTTTTTAAGTTTTGGTTAAACTGTCAGCAAGGAATTTGCATTTGCACTGTTAAATTAAATTTTTATATAACTTTAATACACATAAAAAAACAGCTGCTTGTTTAAGTGAAAATACATTGATGGGTTTTTTGAACTAATAAAGTTGAGGAGTTGTAAAGTATTTTGTCTAGTGTCAATTATATCGTCAGCTATATCGTTATCGCAAATTTTCAGATGTATATCGTGATAAATATTTTTGGTCATATCGCCCTGCTCTAATTGCTAATGTTGGTTGGCCCTGGCTATCTCCTGGTAAGTAGTTATAAGCATGCCTTTGCCGAGTACCTGATGTATTCAAAATGTATCTGGTACATTCTAGAATATTCTAAGGGCTATAAAATAATGTTAAACAGTAATGTATTGAGGACAAACTGAAATAATTTCAGTTGGAATTGATAACTGCAGTTGCGGTCTATTTAGGCTATTAGACTATTTATCTGAAGAATGGCTAAATTCAGCCGATTATTTGCTCCATGAGTCAGCTCCATATTAGCTCTGTTGACTCAGTTACTGATCTATGAAGATTAAGTTATTGAAATTATCACCTGTTTGAAAGTAAGGGGGGGAGAGGATTTCATATACGCTCAAATTTCAAATATGGTTACATCAAAATTGATAAGTGTGTAAATGTGAGACTGGTAGTTCAGTTGTCTTTAAGTGTGGTTGTGTGAGGTACTTGTGCCTAGTCAGTGTATTACCCATAGCAGACAGCCTTGTCGGGGTGGCTCTATCTCAGGTGGTACTCCATTACTAATTGGAAAGTTGGTGGTTAGATCCCAGTCTGCACACTAAATTTCCTTGGGCAAGATACTAACCCCAAATTGCTATCGGATGCATCCATCAGAGTATGAATGTGTGTGAATGTTAGATAGAAAAAAGTGCTGGTGTGAATGAGGCAAGTAAAGTAATGTGCTCTGAGTGCTCAGATAGAGTTGAAAAGCGCTATACATGAACTAGTCTATTTACCATCTTCCAGTTTACAGGTGCAACAACACAGCAAGAAGTAAGACTTGGTCTTTTTCACTACCTGGTCCTACACCCTCATTTTAGATTTCACACAATCTTCCCCATGAACTAATGATAAGTGAATGAATCAAAAATGGGGAGGGAAGGTGGGACACCAAAAGGAGAATGAACAGCTTATAGAGCCGGTGGGGAGGGTAACAGGGAACCAGATGGGACATGTTTGGAGGTGTAGTCCAACAGATAATTTATCTCCAATTCAATAGCTGGGGCCACATCCTCATTTAAGGTTTGACAGCATTTTAAGTGGATAACGCCAGATGGCTTGAACATGAATTGAGGCTGTAGTTAAGGAAAGGCCTGACAGGGGGATGGGAGCAGCTTTCGGCCGGGGCAGATACCCAAAAAAGGCATCCAGAAGTAGAGATGACTGTACGTAACAAAGATCAAAAATGGTTGCCTGGCTGGTTTATTTATTCTGAGTAAGGTAGTAGTTGACACTTGGAAGGGTTTGGAAACCAGTGGATTGGGAGCATCATCATCATCATCACTATGAAGTGCTGCCATGAGCACAGCAAGCAACAGGTGGTGATAAAACACAAATAATGAAAAAAATATTAGCCATTCAAAAGCCCCCAGTCATGGTGTATGGTGCAGTGTCTGGCATGACAAAATGGAGATACAGGTGCAGGCCTCTGATTTTGTGAGAAAAAAATCTCTGTTGTTGTCTGCCACACAGCAACACAAATACTGCGTTTCTGAAAATCTTCACCCAGGTTATGAAAATCTTTTTTGTTGATCCAAAATACTGTTTCATCCAAAATACTTTCATCCAGAATACTGGACGAAAGGCCAAAACACAAAGAAAGGAACATGTTTAAAAGAAAAATACCTGTGTACATGTGAATGTAACCTTAGTTTTGTCCTCTTTGCATCATTTAGGGAAAGTGATAAAACTTGTGACTCATACCCATGTTGATTTATTGATCATGACTGTTTTTCGTGTTGGTGAAAAAAAAGTGGATTTCTCTGCTCAATCCACAAATGCCAATTTTAAGATTTATAACCCTTTGTCCTTCTTTCACTAAAAAGAAGAGACAAAAACTAGATAATTAAGGAAACAACTTAGGGAGGGGAATTGTTAACTGAATTCAGTTTTATTCAAAGAAGGGTTCAGCGTTATGTAACAATGGCTGGAGCTGTACTTTTTGTTTGTTGTTGTATTTAGTAATGGTAGTCATTTAAAGATTTCTAGCTCTGATCTTTTTTTATTGTGCTTTGCTCCAACGCTCCTATAAACCTACAATTGGTCCAGTATTTTTTGCATTGCTGTAAAATAATGACATAAATGCTGCAGGTAGAGCAGGAGGAACAGTATGATCTGTGGGTAGGATTAGGGCAGGGGTAGGCAACGCCAGACCTCAAGGGTAGGGTTACGGTTAGGATTTCCTGCAGGTTTTAGATGTGTCCTTGGTCCAACATAGCTGATTCAAATTGCTGATTTACCTCCTCAACGTGTCGCATAGTTCTCCAGATGCCTGCTAATAAACTAATCCTTTTATTCAGGTGTGATGACCCAGGGGGATATCTAAAACCTGCAGGACACCGGCTCTTGAGGCTTGGAGTTGCCTACACCTGGATTAGAGACACCTGCCACTATCATGTTAACAAGAACTAATTTCTATTGAGTAGTTCCAGCCAACTGTACCATCACTGATGCCTCATCTCAAATGATGTCTCATCATTTGTTCCTGTATCTCCCACCTCGTCTTGTCTGTTCAGTTTCTTGGTCCAGTTCACAAATCTCCACTTCCATATCAGCCCATGCCCTAAGTTCACCTTTCTAGACCTAGCTGTGATTTGTGTTAGCATAGTTGCTGTTCGAGCACATTACTTCATAAACTGTAATCAGCAACTAAAAAAACTGTTAGGCTGAAAGAGTCCTTTCAGACTGGTCAGAGGTTCCTTCAGAGTACTTCTAAATGTCAGCCTTCATGATGGCTGGAGACAGTCAGCTGCTATTCCTGCTACTGTGTATGTTAACCTGCTACATTACCGTCTTAAATTATGTCATACATATTTTACCTGAGCAGGTGATGTTCAGGATGAAGGTATGGTAACTTGATGCTGTACAGTCCTTCAGTGCAGATCTGACGTGAACACAATCATATTTGATCCACCATGCAGGTCTCTTTAAAGACTCATGTCTTGAGTCAACAGAAACAGCAGAGCCACAGTCCAGATGTTTACACACAAAAGCTGCATCTTTCAGCGTCCAGCTAAAGGCACACACTGGTCTCCACTCTCCCAGATGTCTCAGCTCCATCATGCCCTCACAGTTATTGGCTCCTCCCACCAACCTGACATCATCAGGCTCTGAACAGAAAGCAGAGAGTCATCAGTAAAAGAATAAAGTGAGTTTGAACCACATCAAAGCTGCAGCTCCTCTTCTACCTGAGCAGGTGAGTCCAACAGCTTTGCCAGGTGAGCAGCTGTTTCTAGCTGAGCCTGAGCTTCTACAGTCCAGGAGAGCAGACTCATGGCCTCCACACTGGAACTCTTTGCTCCACACTGGAGCCTCCACTTCTTCATAGAGCACCCCTTGGAGGACCGATGGAGGCCCACAGCCGAGCTCCCTACAGACCACCTCTGCATCCTGCTTGTCAAAGTCAGCTTCACACACTGAGGACCAGCTCTGGTCAGACTTCACCTCCAGTCTGCCTGAACACAGACTGGAACCATTCAGCAGCCTGACAGAGTCTGGAGACATCAGAGAAGATCAAACAGAGAGATCAGAGACAGCAGACACACAAGAAAAAGATGGCAGCAAACAACTATTCACTGAGTCAAACTCAGCACAACTCAACATGACTTCATCATTAACAACAGAACTCATCTTTAAAATTACATTCAGCTTATTTTATTTCTTCAGAAGCAGGTCAAAACACTTTTAACTGTAATGTGAAAATATGCAATCGGGCAATGTCTTGTAAGAGGAGGAACTGAAATTATTAGCTTTTAAACCTCTGATATGTTCGTTTTCAAATTCTTTGAATTTTTTTGGTAACTTGTAACTGTAAAAATGATAGTTCATAGAGGCATGATCAGTGGTGTGATTATTTAGAAGACCAGTCTCTCCATTTTCTTCCATCCATTCGGTTCAGATTTCTGAGAGGGCGGAGCCTATACCAACAGTCATGGTCAAAGGAAGCTAAATCTTGAACAGGATACAGTGTTAAAAGAGGCATCCCTGCGCATGATAACACCTATGGCTACTTTCAAATCACCAATCAATCTAACACATGTTAAATTTTATTTATACAGTGCCAAATCATGATGTCAGTCACCTCAAGGATGTTTATGTTGTAAGCTACACCCTACAATAATATAGAGAAAACAGAGAAAAGCTCAGCAATCATATGACCCTTATAAACAAGCACTATGGTTACAGTGGGAAGGAAAAAACTCCCTTTTCAGAGGAAGAAATCTCCTGCAGAGAGGTGTGCAAACACATAATAAGTGAAGAAAAAACACCTGTTAAAAGGGAGTTTTTTTCCTTCCCACTGTCACCACAGTGCTTGCTTATAAGGGTCATATGATTGCTGAGCCTTTCTCTGTATTATTGTAGGGTCATTACCTTACAATATAAAGCATAGCTCCTGTTGTGACTTGGCTGTATGTAAATAAAATTGAATTGATCTGATTTGAATAACAACAAAAATATATTTACCTGCGCAGGTAAGATTCAGGATGGGGTTGTAGTAACCCGATGTTGTGCACTCTCTCAGAGTAGATCTGGACTGAACACAGTCAGGTTTGATCCTCCAGCTAAATTCTAATGATGACTTGGTGTGTTGTAAAGAAACAGCAGAACCACAGTCCAGATGTTCACAAATAGGAGCTGCATCTTTCAGCGTCCAGCCAAACTCAAACATTGGTCTCCACTCTCCCAGATGTTTCAGCTCCAGTGTACCTGCACAGCGACTGGCTCCTCCCGCCAACCTGACATCATCAGGCTCTGAACAGAAATCAGAGTGTCATCAGTGAAAGAGTAAAGTGAGTTTGAACCACATCAAAGCAGCAGCTCCTCTTCTACCTGAGCAGGTGAGTCCAACAGCTTTGCCAGGTGAGCAGCTGTTTCTAGCTGAGCCTGAGCTTCTACAGTCCAGGAGAGCAGACTCATGGCCTCCACACTGGAACTCTTTGCTCCACACTGGAGCCTCCACTTCTCCATAGAGCGCCCCCTGGAGGACTGAAGGAGGCCCACAGCCGAGCTCCCTACAGACCACCTCTGCATCCTGCTGGTCAAAGTCAGCTTCACACACTGAGGACCAGCTCTGGTCAGACTTCACCTCCAGTCTGCCTGAACACAGACTGGAACCATTCAGCAGCCTGACAGAGTCTGGAGACATCAGAGAAGATCAAACAGAGAGATCAGAGACAGCAGACACACAAGAAAAAGATGGCAGCAAACAACTATTCACTGACTCAAACTCAGCACAATTCTGATTAGACTTCATCATTAACATGCATTACATGTTGACAATGTTCAAAACTTGCTTCTTTTTATTCTTAATGATATTAGCCTCTTATGACTTTACGTATTCCATTTTTTTTATACTCAAATCTGCCTTGTAGCTCCTTTTTTACTTGGATGTGTTCATTTATACTTTGGACTGGAAACATAGCCTCTATCTTTGATTTTAGTGTGTTTTCAAACACACATGGAGCAGACCTCCACAGTAGACAGGTCACAACAATCAGATGCTGCTTGTCAGCAAAGACTTTCTACAGTCTGGGTGTGTACAATGGGATTTGTTGTAATTAGTGGATAGCATGTTTTTGTTGTTTGTCATGGATAAGAAGGTACTGATGGGACACGGTGGTTCAGAAAACTGAAAGAGACCTTTGAGAGAGGTGGTTGGTCCAGATGAATCCTAAAGTTTTCTCTGTTGTGACTCCTGAGAAGCTGATGTGAACGTGTTGCACTTATGACACGCTTTATACTTATAGGCTCACCTGCACAGGTGACATTGGTGATGACAGAAGATGAATCTGATGTTACACAATCTCTCACAGCAGATCCAGACTGAATACATTCAGTTTTCATTTCCCACACAGGTGTGTTTGTGGTCTCAAATCTCCATTCTACAGAAACAGCAGAGCCACAGTCCAGCAGTTGGCAGACAACATCTGCATGTTTCAGGGTCCAAGCATAACCATCTACTATTCTCCACTCTCCCAGATGTTTCAGCTCCAGTGTTCCTGCACAGTGACTGGCTCCTCCCACCAACCTGACATCATCAGACTCTGAACAGAAAGCACAGAGTCATCAGTAAAGAAGTTAATTGACTTCTGAAAAGTAAAGTTATCTGCTGCTTCTGTGAGTATTTGATTTCTGCATTTACCTGAGTTATGTTTTTCTTCAGCCTGGACTCCTGAAAAGAACATTAGAGAAAAAAGTTGCCATTTTAAAGCAGGACTCTGGACTCGTTTTACCAGTCTGACTTGTAAAACAAGAAGTCACAAATCAACATTGCAGTTTTTAAAGACTTCATGGATCAGTCCATTCTGGTCCTCATTGCTTAAAGTAATCTTGTTTTGTCAAAACTATCGGTGTGTCAAAAGCACAATATGATGATGATATACCTGGAGAAGATGTTCCATTTTTCAGCATGAAGGGTTACTATTACAAAAAGTGAACCTGTGATAAAATGGGTGAAGTGAAACAGAATCAAATATAAAAACAGAGTAAATAAAATAAAAAAAATCAATCAATCAATAAACTTTATTGATCCCAAAGGTTGGCCACGAAGGAAATTGAGTTAGGGCTGCTGGCCTTATGCTGCTGCCATCTCAAACCAGTGCAAAAACACAAAGATCCAAATAAATCAGCAGCTTATGGCATCATATTAGAATTTGCAGAAGGACCCTAACCTTCAATCTAACCCTTATTAGCAGCCAGTATAACTATCATTACTGATTGCACATGTATCCACAGCTGAAGAGTAATGATTGCGCGGTTTTCTTGAGCAATGCAGCTGGCAAACCACACTGGGATATAGTATGTCTGTGTTGTGCCCTTAAACAGGGGAAATAGTGAGGAGAGGTGAAAGAAAGGCACAGACACGCAGCTCTCACTCTCACTCGTCTGTATTGAGTGAAGGAGGAAGCGCGCGAACCCACCTACTGGAGCCCTGAGGCATTAACAATGGATCGACACACAATCAACCCAGGCAAAACTTTCACTACTTATCTCCCTCTATATTCCCACTGCATATTCTATTTGAAAACAGTCAAAGCAACAAATAAAACATTAATAAGGGCATGACATGAAATGTAAGGAACAGAGATGTACAACTTCAAAACTAATCAAATTTATGATCCACCACATCTGCACTCTTATCCTTATGAAACAGAGAGTAGATGTATTTGAATTAAGTCTGCACGCTTAAAGAAGTCCAGATGCTTTTCTTTCCAAGCTCCTTAGACCACCAATAAAATATATAATTATGAGTTAAGAGCACAAAATGTTAACTGAAAATGTGTAGACTTTAACCTTTTCATGGAATATTCTCTGGTATCTAAACAAACATTTAATTAAATTCCATTTTATTTATATAGCTCACATTCTACTTCTAAATACTCTAGGAACACCAAGTAAGCCTGCAATGTGAGAGTGAAGAGCTCTAATGGAGTGATATGGTACTACAAGGTCATTAAGATAAGATGGGGCCTGATTATTTAAGACCTTGTATGTGAGGAGCAGGATTTTGAATTCAATTCTGGATTTAACAGGAAGCCAATGAAGGGAAGCCAAAACAGGAGAAATATGCTCTCTCTTTCTAGTCCCTGTCAGGACTCTTGCTGCAGCATTTTGGATTAGCTGAAGGCTTTTCAGTGAGTTTTTTGGACATCCTGATAATAATGAATTACAGTAGTCCAGCCTGGAAGTAATAAATGCATGAACTAGTTTTTCAGCGTCACTCTGAGACAGGATATTTCTAATTTTAGAGATGTTGCGCAAATGGAAGAAAGCAGTCTTACATATTTGTTTAATATGTGCGTTGAAGGACATGTCCTGGTCAAAAATGACTCCAAGGTTCCTCACCGCGTTACTGGAGGCCAAGGTAATGCCATCCAGAGTAAGAATCTGGTTAGATACCATATTTCTAAGATTTTCAGGGCCGAGTACAATAACCTCAGTTTTATCTGAATTAAGAAGCAGAAAGTTAGCGGCCATCCAGGTCTTTATGTCTTTAAGACATTCCTGCAGTTTAACTAATTGGTGTGTGTTATCTGGCTTCATGGACAGATAGAGCTGGGTGTCATCTGCATAGCAGTGAAAATTTTATGCTATGTCTTCTAATGATGCTGCCTAAGGGAAGCATGTATAATGTAAACAGAATTGGTCCTAGCACTGAACCCTGTGGAACTCCATAATTAACCTCAGTGTGTGAAGAGGACTCTCCATTTACATGACAAATTGAGTCTATTAGATAGATATGATACAAACCACTGCAGCGCAGTACCTGTAATACCTACAGCATGTTCTAATCGCTCTAATAGGATATTATGGTCGACAGTATCGAACGCTGCACTGAGGTCTAGCAGGACAAGCACAGAGATGAGTCCACTGTCAGAGGCCATAAGAAGATCATTTGTAACCTTCACTAAAGCTGTTTCTGTGCTGTGATGAGCTCTGAAACCTGACTGAAACTCTTCAAATAAACCATTCCTCTGCAGATGATCTGTTAGCTGTTTGACAACTACTCTTTTCAAGGAAGGTTGAGATTGGCCTATAATTAGCTAAGACTGCTGGGTCTAGAGATGGCTTTTTAAGTAACGATTTACCTATTGCCAGTTTGAAGACCTGTGGTACATTCTAGGACAGTATATATGAAAAATGACATCCTCTTACTGGATGAAATCACTAAGTTTAATTTCTGGGCACTATCCCAGAATGCTGGATGATATTGATGTTTCTTTGTAAATGAGTTATTTTCTTGGGTTCAATGATTACATGTCAGCCCTCTTTCTTCTTTTTCTTACAGTGGGCTGGTTCTTTTTTTTTCCAACATCAAATTTATTTTTAAATAATTTCTTTCACTGAGCCAGGCTAATTGTCCCATTAGAAACAATATTCATCACCCCTGTTATTTCAGCCCAAGCCTCATCTTTAAAAGGTGTTTAACATCTGTCACTTAAGTGGAGACACTTAAGGGAGCTGTCCCTTTTCCATTTACACACTCTTATTTAAATTCATTAAGTTGCACTTTCTCCTTTTTTCTTCTGTTAGGGGTGAAGTCTCTTCAATTGGTAAACTTGTTTTCTTATACAGAGAAATGGGGGCATGGTATTATGCTGACTGCAGGCATCTGATCTGATTCACTGACTTCATTATCCTGAATGTAATTTTGTATATTTGCAGATTTTTTTTGCCCTGCAAGTTAGGAGCTTTATATATATATATATATATATATATATATAATGAGCCCTAATGATAGCATGTATAATATTCTGCTTGTGAACAGAACAAAAACAAAAATATTGACAAAAAAATATTGACAGCAAAATTATTAAAGTTATGCAATACTCTTAACAGTAAGCTGAAGAAATGTATGTCCCTCTGTTTCTCTCTATCTATCTTGTTTTCAGTTCACATTTCTGCTCTTCTATCTGTTAATCAGAGCACAATTATAATCATGTATGAGTACATCATGTAACTGACAGTTTATAACAGGATAATGCTGGAAAAAGTGTATGGATGAAACTCGCAGGCTTGCTCCGGCGAGCGCTCGACGTTGACCGTGTATGCTTTTACTTCCTTGAAAGTAAAATAAATGCTACTCTGGGCATCTCACTTCACAAGGGAAGTTTTCTAAAACATGTGAAACAGCCACTGTCACAAAATGAGGAGCATGTTCTTGAAAATGTTTCACAATAAAAGCCTTATTGTGAAATGAGGAGTTTCTGATGAAAACAGGAAGTACATGTTATCACTGTAGTTTAATAACACACATATATATTCTATTTTATTTATGGTAAATAGACTGTTTCTTTTAAACCACTTTCTACCCTAACTGAGCACTCAAAGTGCTTTTGTACAACTTGCTTCATTCACTCAAGAACATTTTTCTATATAAATGCTTTCTATCTAACATTCATGATTTTACAGTGAGAGAAACAATCAGAGAGGAACCTGGGGTTAGTATCTTGGCCAAGGATATTTGGCATGCAGACTGCAGCAGACGTGGATCAAACCACCAGCCTTCCAATTAATAGGCGACTTGTTCTAACACCTGAGCCACAGCCACAACAGGCCAATTCACAACAATAGTCTTCTCAAGGTTCTTTCTATTTTTAAATTAAAAAAAAAATACAATTTGATTTAATAGGATAACGGCTATATTATTGTAGAAGGTCACAAACAACCTGATGATTTCCTCTGAGCAGCACACTGCAATGGTGGCAAGGAAGAGCTCTACTTTAACCTCTATTACAGTGAGTCTTGTTTTTTTTTAATTCCATCATTTTCATATATATAAGAAGTCTAGACGTGATGGGGCTATGCTTCCCTCTTTGGGCTCTAAAATATAGTAGACGTAGTTCGTTCATTCATTCAAAGTGGAGTTGTTAGTGAGGAGGCGTTAAGTCTGCTGTGTAGTGGATAACACAGTACAGTTTAGAATAGAATAATCCTTTAATTGTCCCACAAGGGGAAATTTGGTTGTAACAGCAGCCAGAAAGACAGAAAGTTTGGGCTCCTCTCTGATTGTTAGAGGCTAGAATCAGCTCCAGCTGGTGGAAACAGTCTTTAGGTGTGTTCAGCTGGTTATTCAGAGTGAGCTTTACAGAGACATTAGAGTTTCTTGAGTTATTTTTGTTCATGAGTAAAGGAACTGTGACTCATCATCATCAGTGAAGAAGTCCGACAGTGAGTGCTGCTGCACAGAGATCATCACTGAATATTGACCCGTCTGACAAAACAACTCACAAGTGACTGTCAATATATTAAAATATGGCTTTGATTTGACAAAGTCTGAAGGATTCTTTTTTTTTTTTTGCCTGTCCCGTTTGGTTCTTTTGCCATCGGAATTATTGTCTAAAGGTGAAGAAAGATACCCAACGGATTTACTTTACCAAGTGGACCATCCCAGCCTTGCCGTAATGGTCTATTTGATTCACCTTTTATTGTTTATTTTATTTTATTTTCACTTGCTAGATACGGGACAGACTTGACTGGGGAAAAGAAAGAGGGAATGAAAAACAGCGGGGATAAAGGGCAAAAAACAAAAACCAACAAAATAAGCAGACAAAAAATACATATATCAATCACCTGGATCACCTGGATCACCTGGATCACCTGTCTGAAGTCTGAAAGATTCTAACTAGAAGGTGTTTTTCAAAACTGAACTGTGTGTGTGTGCAGGTGTCCTACCTGAGCTCCACAGGAGAAGCAGCACTAATAGGTGATCCATGTCCAGCTGTACGTCTCTCTGCTCTGACCATCATGTGCTGTCCTCAGTATATTTCTGCTAACAGGAAGGGGCGGGATGGTGGGATGGATGGTTGGTTGGTTGTGTGAGCTCTGCTGGAGGTCACTCCACTGTGACCTTTCTTGAACTCTGTGTTCCATCACATCAGCCTTTTCCTCGGCTGAATTCTTCAGAGTCTTATTGAACATATTGTTTAGTAAAAGACCAAATATCCTGTATCCAGGTACATGATTTTTTTTATGCTATAAATTCTCATCTGTTCGGACTTTATGGCACCAGCCAAGCTTCAAATGCTTATAATGACCAGCAGCTAGAATCATATGTACTCATGACATGAATAACAGTTTGAACATGTTATTTTTAGATGTATAAAAGTCAAGTAGGTTTTGACCCAGAAGGACTCTGGTTAATATATGTGTAAAACTATGTTTTAGTTTGTTTCACTGATTCCTATTTTTGGACAGAAGTATAGAGGTGATGAGCAGAATCTATCATTCTGAAATCAGGTCTTTTTTTCTGTCCATCAGACATGCTGTCCATCAACAGCACATCTAAAACCACACCAACATCCCACAGAGTAGTCACAGCCTGTACAGCGGAAGCAGGCAGCAGTAACTGATGCTGGAAATCTGTCATTCGCATTAAATTCACATCATTTTATCAACAACACCAAAAACTAAATTATGCTGGCAACAAACTATTTCTACAAATGTAAAATCTTAGATGACATTTTCCAAATGTTTGCTGAAGGTGGGATTAAAAGCAGTTCTAAGAGGAAAAAAGTCACCACATTTTATATTCCATAATTTCTCTTCCCTGTTGAAGATAAAAGCCCAGATGGAGCTGTAAATTACCAGTGTTCATGAAAAAATCCAGAAATTTTAACTCATGTTATCTGATAACATCTTTATTTCTCTACTGCAGGACAAATGTACGAGAATGTTAAGACAGTGTGTTCTGATAATAGGGTTAAAACTGAAAATGGATGAAGGGCTGAAGTGCAAACTTTTCTTTATGACTCAGAAGAAGAAGATGAGAGAAGCTGTTTTATTATTTAAACAGCTATAACAATAAAAAACACAACCTGTATTAAAATAACAAATATAGTTAAAGTGAAATTAGTAATAATTAATAAGAAAAAAGGAACCAAATTACATGCAGTTACTGTGGTATGAAGCAAGCATAATTATCTATGCTTATGACAGCAGAACTGAAACAAAAACCATAAAAACCTGCTAAAGGAAGCCGTTTCGGGTCATATAAATAGCACAGATAAATTATTAAATGACTTTTCAAAAATAGTGAAGCTCATAGAGAAGGTTAGACAGCATTCACCAGTTCCTCGTCCTTCCATCTTGACCTCTAATCGCTGATGAAAGGAAAAGGCGCTGCCTGAATTTATCCTGCTTCCTCCTGCAGATTTTGCTTCCTCTTAAAATTTATGATGCCTCATTAGCCTCTTCACACACTGTTAGAGCACTTTATCTGCATTCACACACTCTGACAGTTCAGTACTCTCCAGCCAATGCTTCAGCATGCATACTCGAGGAGGCAAGGATCAAACAACTAACTTTCCCATTAGTTGATGACCCACTCCACCTCCTGAGCCACAGACACCCGAAAACTCACTGCTGTTTATTCTGCACCACCTTCTGTGTTCAACAAAACTGGTGTGAGGCAGTAAATCACAGCAGACTGATGAGCAGGAGGCACAGAGGAGAAAAGAGCTAAAGGAGGAGAAAACTGAGATTAAAGAAGAACATCAGGGTTCACCTCAATTCAGCCGATCACAGTGTGTAATAAAAGAGGAGTTAATACAACAGCTGATCAAACAAAATGACTTCATTTGAAGGTGACGTCAGTTAAATATGATCTGTTTACAGCCACTGCTCTGCTTCATGATCTCAAACATAATACGAGTATAACGATCCACATCCTTTTAATAAAATCATTTGAATACAAATAAGACAAGAATTCAAAGAAACTATACTCATTGCATCTCACACACAGGAAAGACTAAGTGTGATGATTCAGTTAATTGCACATATTTATGAAGTCCTCCTTGTGTTCTTTTTTTTGTCATCTTTCGAAAATCACTGAAAAAAACGTCTGCAACAAACATAGCTGTGGATGCTGATTACATCTCTTAGTAACCAAAACATCTGTCGTGATGGAAGAAGACGATTAGGATCTGATCTGGGGCTGACAAACAGGAAGGACACAGGAATCAAAAAGAAGGACAGGCAGTGAAGATAGAACCAGGAAGGATCATGGACCTCACAGGGCCCTAAAAACAGCAGAGTCACAGACCCGACTTAGACAAGAAGACTCACAGGACTCCAACTGAAATGGGAAACCTGTGAAAGAAAGCTCATGACAGGCCCACCCTGCATCACAAAACCCAGATCATGCTCCAGAACCTCACTGTACCTCCCCTGAACCAGCAGCAGAAGATCCAGAGCTAATTATCACCCATCCTTCAGACATCACCGAGGAAACCAACGAGAGGAGCTGGAGGTTAGATCACACAGGAATATTAAAAAGCTGAAGAATAAGAAATATATGAAGCTGAAAGTCTGTATGCATAAAAGTTTAAACTTATAATGAAGTGACTGTAAATCGATTGTTTCCATAATCTCATGATTAAATTAGGATTTAGTTCAAGAGTAAACTTATGATGAAGAATCAACACATAAGGTTTTGCTGACAACACGTTTAAAGAGATGTTGATATTTGGTATCTTCAAGGTTCAAGGTTCTTTATTTGTCACATGCATAGTTATACAAGTATAACACACAGTGAAATGTAGCCTGACACGCTCCTCGACATGTGCAAAAATGGGGGGGGGGGGGGGGAGGAAGAACAATATATATATATATATATATATATATATATATATATATATATATATATATATATATATATATATATATATATATATATATCTATATATAGTATATACATGGGTGAATGTGCAGTAGTAGCAGCAAGCAGGTGAATTCTGTACATTAATATGAATAGACATCTGACTATTTTACAGGATAGACAATATAAACATATTTAAAATTAAAGGAATTGAAATGTACATTGTGCCTTGGTTTAGTGTCTGGAAGAGTCCTGACTCAGTCAATTATAGATGATGTGAGAGGGCGGGTGTGTGTGTTTAGGGCACGGATGGCTTGGGGATAGAAGCTCCTCTTGAGTCTCTCTGTCCTTGCCCGGAAGATGCGGAACCTTCTACCAGATTGCAGAAGTTGGAACAGTTTGTCTGTCTGTGGAAAATGAAAATGAAGAAATGAAAGACGTGTGGAAAGTACCAAGTGGATCAAACACACTGATGGCTGGAAAGGAAAAGGAAGTTCTTAAAATAAAATCAATCTTTCATCACGAGTCAGCAAGACTTTAATTTAAATGTGTGGAAAACTTAAAGATGAGAACTGTTTGTATCTGTGACGGTAAAACTTATAATCTGAGGAAGTCTCAAGTTTCATTTGTACTGAAACTGTTCTCTGATTGTAAATGTGGGTTCAGTAGAAACCAGTCTTTGTTTTTACAAATGAGAAGTTCATCTGGGTTTGAGACAAGCTCCTCGGAGGTCGTCTTCTGCTCCTTCAGGTGCACAAAGACTGAAGTTACAGTAAACCAGCTCAGTGTTCTCAGGTGTGCTCGGCTTCTGCCCCCTGCAGGCCTGGAGAGACATGACAGCACAGATCAGACTGATTGGATTGGTTCGTTCTCATTTTTGTGATTTTCTGAGAAGATCTGTGACCCAGAGTAAAACTCTTATATAAATTAGTGAATGACACTGACAATGACAAGTGTGGAGATACTAATGAACCCCAGCTGAACTGTTCTGTTCAAATCTGTGGCCCAGAGTTGCTGCTGGACACCAGCAGAAAGCTGTGAATCTGAAGGAGGAGAAGCTTCAGGCTGCTGGAGACAGCCTGCTGCTAGACTACCTGGTGTGTGTGTCACAGTGGTGGTATAAAGTATATATATGAAATCTACTCAATAGCCACTTCAGCAACTCAATGCATTTAGTCATGTAAACAAGATGACCTGTTGAAGTTCAAACTGAACATCAGAATGTGGAAGAAAGGTGATTAAAAATGTTTTCATTTTATAAGACAACATGCAAAAGATGAAGTTTCTAAATACTTTCTGAAGCTTTTGAGCTCCATCTTTGTAGGTCTGTCTTTGAAAGTGTTACAGTGCATCACTAAGAAACAACCCACAAAACAATCAAAGCTAAAACATAAAACTTGTTATAAAAAAACCCCAAACAGGCTTTAATCTGTAGGGCAGCTGTTCCCCTCCACCCCATCACCCCTCCTCAGATCACCTGTCGTTCATCAGCTCTCTACATAAGGACCAGCACAGCCATCTAGACTCTGCCAGATTATTAGCTCTCTCCGTGTGGTAAACAAGCTAGTTTGGTTTTGCTCTTTTCCCTTTCTCTTGCAACTAAGGCTTTTTTACAGTTATTTTCTGGATAACATCACTGTGGCGAAGGTGTGGTCTTGGGCCTGCTGCAGAAGCAGGAAAGAGCAGGTGTGCTAAACTGGATTGATGAATGGCAACTATTTTTATGTCATGCAGTGAGACGGAGAGGGTAGTGTGAGAGTTGCAGAGGGGTCCTGGGCAGAACCCCGAAACCGCAGTAATCACTACTGTCAGTAAAATTGCTGCTAAACGACAAAGCTGAAATGTCAATCCTTCGGTCCTGTGTCACAATCACCAAACTCCCTCCCTGGATTCCTGCCCAACTTGTCCCTTCCTCATCTTGCCTGGTCCCTTCCTGCCTACCTCTGTTCCCATAACAATCTCTCATTCCTGTTAATTGAAGTCCAGTGTTTAGTTCGGCTAAACTTTGTCACCATGATTTTGTTTGTTTAAGGACTAAGAGCTTGCCTAAGTTCATTCATGTGCCAAATCTCTAAGAGAATATTCCACATCTCATTGGCTTGTCTGGGTCCAGCACTCGAGTTCTACATTAGTTATTGCTTAAACACGACATGGATGGAGGATGGAGGAGGTCTCAGTGCACCGTTTGTAAGCAGATTCTCATGTTGCTCAGCAAAGGTTGGTAAGTTTTTCATAATTTTAACTGCAGCTTATTAAAGTCAGGAATAAGGATCCTTTTCACTGTACTGTGGTGCAGAGGCGGAGGCAGACATTTGATACACCCATGGCTTAGCTTTAAAGGGTAGTATGCAGAGGTGTGGACTAGAGTCACATGACTTGGACT
>NW_024584053.1:0-1431 GCF_018398535.1 Haplochromis burtoni
AGTGCAAAAAAAAAAAAAAAATTAATAACTTAAAAGCCTCTGGAATTAAATAATGGTACAGAAATAATGCCTCATCTGCATAAGAAGAATTAGCAGTACTGGGCCGGTAAGAGGGAAATTTCTTTTGCAGTTCATCTGAAATGATGCACTTGCGCTTTGGGATCTTTTAAACATCATTAGGCGCTTTGCTGCACACCGTCTGTCCTGTCTGTGAGCGCAGAACAAGCGCTCACAAAGCAGCAGCTCGGTGATGACTTCAAACAAACTTCCTCTGTCAGACTATAGGAAAACCCGGACATTTTCATCAGGACGTGAAAAGTGGATATGTCCGGGGAAAAGAGGACGGTTGGTCACCCTATCTTACACAGACACAATCTTGTAGAACTAGTTTTTAATCTCAGGTGGTCATGTGACCTACAGGTCACACAGACAGCTGATTCATGTGTGTCTCTCTGTGTCCTCACAGTGTCCCACCAAGTCCTCACCCTGGAGGTGTACGAGGGGGCGGAGTCAGTCCTGCTGCCCTGTCACATCCCGTTTGTATCTGGACCCTCCACAGTGGTGTGGAGCCGCTACGACCTCAATCCTCCAACCGTCCACCAGCGTCAGCAGGAAGAGGACGAGCGGACAGATCAAAACCAGCGTTACAGAGACCGAACATCCATGAAGACTGACGCTCTGCAGACTGGAGACTTCAGCCTCACTCTGAGGAAACCCCACATCTTTGACAGCAGCAACTACACCTGCACCATCAGAGTGAGGGGAGAAGAACCCAGACTGACAGATGTTCAGCTGCAGGTCAAAGGTCAGCAGCACACTCGAAAACTTAACTATATTATTTTTAATCATATCAGTTTTTCCAACATTAAAAGTAATATTTTCATTTGACGAGTAACTTTGTAAAATAGAAAAGCTCTTAATTTATACCAAAGATTCAACTCCTTGCTTGGATTACACATTTAATCCACACCATTATTATATTATTATGTGTATTAATATTACACGTGCACAGTTATTAGTGGTGTGTGAAGTCTCATTGATATATTTTCCTATGAAAACTTACTTTGTACATCAGAAATGCTTTGAATCAGTAATTTCCTGCCTGATGATAAACGTTCCCATCCATCCAGCACTGACAGTGACACTGACCTGTGGAAACCTCCTGAGGCCTTTTCTGCAGTCTGCTTGTTATACAGAGAACCTGCTGCCTAAATAAACTTAAACCAGCTCTCAGCCCACAGCGAGTGGTGGCTCGATCACTTCATGCCTGCGATTTATACTGACCGATCAGCATGTGTCTGTTTATTAGCATAGCTCGTCCTCTGTTCAGTCTCATTATTCAGGATGAGACATGATCTGTCCTCCCAGTTCCTGTCAGTACTCTGAGTTCTGGATCAACTGATAATATTTTCATGTTTCTAATTTTAGAGA
>NW_024584053.1:1451-2842 GCF_018398535.1 Haplochromis burtoni
GGCGTTACTGGTAAGACGGCGTTGCCGGCCCTTTAAGTTAATGTTAACCTGTACCGTTTCGTAATAAAGTTCTATTAATACAGAACAACTCTGTCTGTTTTCCTTTTTCACTCTGATTCCGGACTCATTTGTTACTGGTCCCCTCTCTCACATGCCTAGACCCCTTCGGGGGGAACGTAACACTTTTGTAATAGCTTTAGCCCGGTCTGGCCAGGAAAGGGCTGCTTAAATGCCACAAACTCCTCTGCTCCGCTACTTGGACCGCTAGCGCTGGCTGGACTGACTACGCACACCATACACATACTTTTTTCTTCTTTTTCGAATCTTCGGATCACGTGCGTGCCAAACCGTGTAGTGGGATCGGTTCGGATTACGGATCAACCGTGATCCGTTGCACCACTACTGTCTGCATACGAAGGAATTAACAAAATAAACAGAGTTTACACAGTGTTATAACAGAAAAGCTAAAGCACAAGACTCTAAGGGTCAAACATAAAGCCAGATATTAAATACACAAACACACACAAAAGAAAATGTATTACAACAAAGTAAAACCTCACATGTAATAGAATCACATGAATAAATATTATATGTATTATTGTATTTTAAGAACAGTTTTAAACAGTCTATGATTCTGCAAGTGTTATCTTATCTGGCCGGTTGATCCAAATTGGCCTTCATGACAAAAGCTCACTCACCTTTTAGATCTAAGTCCCACATGAGGATATAAGTGTCATGGTCCCGGGTCAGTGACGCTGTTGTCACGGGTTGCTGGGGCAAGCCTTGTGTGAGTTATTAAGGACCCAAGATGCAGACTGCTATGGAAGTGAGCGAGCTTTATTAACATAAAGGTGAAACAAGGGACGAGGTGGATGAAAACCAAACCCTAAGAGTAGTGATGGTCCGCTTGAAGCTGAAGCTCCGGTGCGTGTGTCCAAAAAATCAACACACTGCTTCAGAAGCACTGTGTCGAAGCTTGATTCGTTTGGCCAGAGTCACGTGATCGGTGACGCCTGAAGCTTCATTTAGAGCCTAACTGGTTCGGTATCTGATTCAATGGTTTATAAGGAAGTGAGTCATTCGTGGGATTTGTGGAGTGTTGTGATGGTGACAGAAAGCGAACCACTGATCATTCCACTGAGAGATTTGGAGCCAGCGAGGAAGAGAGGAGCTTCTGTTGTGTGGGAGTATTTTTAGTTGATTTTTGTCAGTCGGGTGGGTTTTCCAGCTTTGTGTTCTGGCCGTTTGCTTTTGTTTTGTGCGTGTTTATTTTATCTGAAAACGGGAAAAAGGTAAAATGTCAAAAATCTGCTTTCATAGTATAAATATCATTAAATAACTTTAGAAAAACTTCCACTTGACTCTTTACATGTAATGTTGTAAAAATATAT